>NW_015373968.1:0-292 GCF_001272555.1 Dufourea novaeangliae
AATTCACCCCCCGAGTGCCACATTTCCGGGTCGGAGGACATTTTTGGGACACCCTGTATACGAAATAAAATATGATTTGCAATATGAAACTGCCCGCGCGAGAGCGGGTACGTCAGCTAGTTATCCATAAAATTATTTGAATGTTTATGAGAATTTAAAGATTAGTCTAGATAATTAAGTTTCAATGATTTAATTGTAATTAGTTGTTTCACAATGTACATGGAAATGTTTGACAAAACACGAACAAAAATAGTAACAGACACTTTTTTCAACTTTTTTATCTTAGCCTATA
>NW_015373968.1:341-1122 GCF_001272555.1 Dufourea novaeangliae
AGTGAAGCTGCGATGTTACAGTTTCTTTATTGCCATGACTAAGTATATCATTACTATCTATGTATACATATCAATATTCTGCTTAATAACAATAGTGAAATCGAAAGCTGGTTTTATGACCATTCTAGTCGATATTCAACGAAACAGTATTCTTCTCTCTTCGTTTTCGATCGACACCCGATGATGACTTTCAGAGTGACTTAGGTCAGGCCACCATTATCGGGCCCAGTCATAACAAAATTCGTCGGTCAAAGCAAAGATGCTACGAGCACCGAAGTAGTAAAAAATCTTCAGGTTTATAAGTCGAAAGTACGAGTTTTTTTAGTTTTGTAACTTATTTGTAACTCTAACTTGTAAGTCTAACCACTTTTAATAGTTTGTAACTTATACCCTGCAATTTTCAGCGTGTATGCATCTTAATTAAGTGTATAAGAGGTATTTGTTAAATTTTCACTATAGGATCAGAAAAAAAATGAAAAACGAACTTCTTAATATTTTTACTATCTTCTTCGCTATTCCAACAATTGTAATGTTTTCGAAATAACGAAAACATGTCATCTAATAAGTTAATCCTTCTAGCTTCTCAAAAAAACCTAAGTCGTTTTTTTTAAACGTCCAATTTTTAAAACAAAATACGTACTGGAACAGGTGCAGACGCAGCGAAGATGATACGCTAGGTACGCATGCGACAGCAATCAGTTGCTAGTACAAAATTTATCTCCGCTGGGCGACGAATGAAAGATTGACAGAGCGTATGCGATTAATTGTGTTGCTTTTGTGT
>NW_015373968.1:1481-21737 GCF_001272555.1 Dufourea novaeangliae
CTGTTTTATCGATGCTCGGTGGTAACATGGCCAAAGTGACTGACAAATACCATAAGCGCCGCTAGTGGAGAATCCTTGAACTATACCACTGTTTATTTCTGTGCTGGACGCGTCGAATCGTAAATTTCAACTTTTATGTTCCAGAAGTGATACAGTGACAAAAATTGGATTTCTACGATAGTGTGATAGTGGTGTGCAGGGTGATCTGGTCTGCGTTTGACGAGAAAATCATTAAATCGTGAGATATTTGACAAAATGTGACTTGTGCAGCCATCTTGTGTGTTTTCATCGGCGTCTGTCACAATCGCACACTTTCTAAAATTCTAATTCTTTCAATTAAAATGTGTTTATTGGTGTTTATACGGACCAGACCACCCTGTAGGGAAGTCTACCCGTGAGTTCTATACCCGTGAAAAGTTCATTTGTGCAATTGTTCAGACAGAAGTTGGAATTTACGAAATCGATTGTCTCTCTTGCACATCGCATATACATACACAGTTCCCGTTGATTGTGTGAGTGCACGGACACAGCGCACGGGCCACGGAGTCTCCCCCCTGAAGCGGCACTTTAACGTCTCTGTAAATTTTCTGCAGGTACTCACGCAAACACTATGTCGTCTTAAGGATTCCTTTGTAGCGAGTTATTAAATAATAGTTTACGTAGTTTAAAAGGGGTTATCGCTGAGATACATGACGTCGTGTTCTTAAGCTCTCCCTCTTTCGACTAAGTTCTCGCGGAAGTGTTGTCAAAGTGGCGGCAGTCATCGCGTTTCTCGTTATAACTTAGTAAATTCGTCGTTTACCGTTAAGAAAGTTTTAGTATCGTTACGTCGTGAATCGGGTCTGGTAATAGGCTTTCTGCTGATACAACTGATAACTCGTACCAGTCAGGGTGTTAAACGTGAAATTTGAAAGTCACGCGTTTGTATCTATAACGACTACTTCTGATGAATAATGTAACTAATTAAAACGTAATATTTGCTTGTCGAAGTAGAAGATTGTCCGAAGAGTCCTCCAAGCTTCTGCTTTTCCATTCGAAGTGGAGAGATCATCATATGCCACGCTTGGCTGTTGCAAGTCTTCAGTGTAGAGATTAACTTAGAATAGAACATTTGAATGGCATCAAGGATGGACAAAATGAAGTTACCCAAAAAATCGAAAAGTAAAGCAGAGGATTCATACTTGGTAGTGAAAATTTTAAAATTAATTGCAACTATTGCCTCAGAAATCCTAGAAATTAAGCCTTCATAGTAATTCGAATTATCTGCACTCGTTCTGTTTACAGAAGAACTACAGTATCCCTCACGATGGGCATTTCGAAAATAAATAAATTCGATTTATAGAATCTCTGACGAAGGAGAAACGATACAACTGATACCAAATTTCAGAGTCGCAATGCAAGTCATCGTAAGTTTCAAAGACACTGCAAAACACCAGATAAAACAGGCTTGTTACAATTCACATCATGCTAGAGATTTTCTTTAAAAAAAGCCTCAGATAAGAGGATCCGGTCTCCGAATTTCGTATTCATTGAATATATTATAAATGAATAAATATTGGCTTACCCATAAACTTACAATGAAAACCAGTCGCACAAAATGGAAAAAAATGGCATTTAGTCACACCTAACGCTGCTACCGAAGAGATTTTAATCGTAAAGGAACCTCGATAAATCCTCGCGTTAATGGTTTACCATAAACAACATATAACGATCTACGTTCTCTGTTTGACGCGTTGACCGACAGTTTCTTATCGTACAAAAAAGCGAGAAGGATATTTTGTGTGCATGAAGCGGAAGCTGTGTGCCGCACGCGATGTTAAAAAGTTTGGGAATGAGCTATTCATTGAATGTTTGAATTATCCCGAGTCAGTATTACGTTTATCTTTGTTTCGCTATCTCTCCCTTCAATTTAGGTCAGGTCAAAGTTTTGGAATTAGACTACCGAAAGAAATTCTGCAGTTTCGTGGCCCGAATTTGACCTTCCACGTGACGTCTTTCACTATATTTTCCGAGCACGCAACTGGGCCTGACAATATAAAAGTTTTGTGTGAACAAAACAGACGCAACAGGGAACGCTGACATTCTCGAAGTATCTGCCATCGCAATTTAATCTTTGCGTGGATGGAAGACATGTCCTTTTCTTTGTCAATCGAAAAATCCTCTCTATTTTAATTAATAATTGTTTATGCAGGATTAATAAGAAAGAACAGGAAACCTAAATGTTTTCCTTAAGTATGGTACCAGCCTGCAGTTAGACAATTCTCAGATCAATGAATAAATGCTTAAAAAGACATCATTAACGACTTTAAAATATTTACACTCGTATAGTATACATGTATTATCTATAGACAGTAGTAATAATAAGTATACAAGCACATAATTGATTTATTAACGTCAATGTCTGTAGAATTATGTTATATATCATTAAATGAAATGCATGAATATTTGTATCCCTCATTGTATAACACACATATGAAGATTTCCAGTTTATCCCGCAGATTTTCTATAACTACAAAGGAATATAATATTTGAAATGTGAATTGAATTTTGAATTTTTTGATGTATTCTACTTTGAAGATTAATATTGGTTTGATTAGCTGTATACAAAATATACTATAGCTATTAGCTTTTCTGAAGCAAGCAGAATTTTTCCAAAAACTATAGAATCACAATTTGAAATGCAATCGTAGTTGCTACAAACCCTACTGTTAGAAGCTGATGTGACTATGAAAAATAAATTTTTTAAAAATTCAAAAATTGGTAGATACGGTTGTTTTATATGAGAGAATAAAACTGCTTATTTTAGTGGTACTACTGGTGAAGTGTGTAGAATATATTTTTTACTTTTTGTCGTATTAGATTCTTGAGAATATCTATTAGTTTCCTTTGTTATGACTGTTACGTCCCGCGTTGCGGTCGTTACTTTATTTATAACTACGGGTCCTGGCTCTTTTAAGGTGCTAAAGCACGCCCTGTCTAAACTTACCGGTGAAGTACGCAATTTTGGATAGGGAACGGGAGGGATAGGAAATCACTCTCGTTCTTGATAACAACAAAGATAAGGGGTTTTTCAATAAGGACATCACAACTTTAAGTTTAAATAAAACACAGAATAATTGAAATATCGGGCTGAAATTTATTACAGTTGTAGTACACATGTTACAATTATGTGTGGAATTCGATGTCGTTCATATGACCTCCACGGGCACGACGGCAGCAATCGATTCTTTGGATCCAATTTTCAACTACTCTCCCACACATATCAGCCGGAATGTTAGTAATTTCGTGTTCAATATTGTTCCTGAGATCGTCTAACGTCGTTGGATGGTTGGCATAAACCTTCGACTTAAGGTAACCCCACAAGAAAAAATCCAACGGCGTCAATCACATGAGCGAGGTGGCCATTCGACAGGACCATTTCTCGAGATTAAACGATTACCAAATTTTGCTTTCAATAAATCAATTGTTTGACCAGCTGTGTGGTTTGTGGCACCATTTTGTTGGAACCACATATCGCTGATGTCAAATCCATCCAATTCTGGCCAAAAATACTCTTCCAACATGGCACGATAGCGAACTCCATTGACCGTAACATGGCGATTATTTTCATCGACGAAAAAATACGACCCTATCACACCTCCAGCATGAAATCCACACCATACGCTAACTTTTTGTGGATGCAATGGAGTCTCATGAAGCACATGTGGGTTTGTTGCTGTCCAATAACGCATATTCTGCTTATTGACAAAGCCATTCAGCCAAAAATGAGCTTCATCGCTAAAGATAATTTTTTTATGAAATTCAGGATTTTCTTCAAACTTTTGCAAAACAAAATCGGAAAAGTTTCGGCGCTGCAAATGATCCAGAGGTTTCAATTCTTGGGTTAATTTTATCTTGTAAGGGTGTAGATGGAGATCTTTAAGTAAAATTCGCCATAATGTGGTCTGACAAATTCCCAATTCTTGTGAACGGCGTGGAATGGACTGGTTTGGTTCATTTTGAACTGAAGCTCTTACGGCTGCAATGTTTTCAATAGATCGACCGGTACGTTGTCTCACTGGCACAGGAATATTCAAAAGTGAATATGTTGATTCAAATTTATTCACCATCGCACGCACAGCTTGTCTGGTGGGACGATTATTGCGACCAAAAATTGGAGTAAGTGCTCTTAAAGTTGCGACTACCGACTCAGAATTTCGGTAGTAAGTTTTAATGATTTCCAAACGTTGCTCGTTCGTGAACTTTACCATGATAAAAATGTAAACCTTGACAGACGTATTGACATTGACAAATCGTAAAAAAGTTTTAGGTTATGTTCCGTATTATAAAACAAAATGGTTATGTTTCTATTGAAAAACCCTTTATATTCAAACAGTGAAATAAATAAGAGATACAAATAAATCTTAACATACCAATGATGATGGAGATGAATGATTTCATGCTTGCGACCGACTCGGTCGGGATTTCGGATCCTTGAAAAGGCAAAAGACTTGCTGACGCTCAGAGCCGTTGGACAGGGTTTAGGCACTGCGAGATATGTTGTCACCGTCTCTGTCGTCGGTGTCTTATAAAACTCGCCTGTTAGGCCGCACGTAATCGCAAGGTCGCGTCGCACAAGATAGGAAACGTCGCGAAATCCGATACTAAACAGCTGAGTGACCGCTGTCACTCGACTCGTCGTTGCACGTCAAGAAAAGTAGACGAAGCACCATGTAGAACGACTGCCGAAAAGTAAGAAGAAGCTTGTGTTGTTTTCCGTATGCTTATATTGCCCTGGCGACCGTACGAAAATCGGGTCAAGATTTCGTCAGTCTCCTGGTGCAACGCACGAAGAGAAATGTCGATGTAGCATTTTACCGTGCGATGAACTTCGTGATCGTCGTTGATTAGCGTCGACATTTCCATCCGTCATTTCACAAGACGAGCAAATGTGCAACGAAAAGAGTAACTACAGGATATAATATGACTAATGGTTATTATACAGGGTGTTCGACAATCAGTGGGAAAAACTTTGAGGGGTGATTCTTTGAGGAAAAATAAGACGAAACTCAAAAATAACGAAATTGCGAAAAATGCTTCATTCGTTAGTAATAGGCGTTTAAAAATTGACCCAAATGATGGCAATCCGCGCGCAAGGAGTGTCAGCGGATCACGACTCATCAGGGGCGTACAGTCACTATAAAGACTCAACGACGTGCAGGAAAAGTCGGTAGAACAGCTGTCTACTTACCCCGTAGAAGATGTCCATAACTTGTGCTCGCGGTATTTGAGTCGAATCCACTTGAATCGCATTAACTCTGATTACTCGATCAAATTCGCAAGAAATGTAAATATCTTCTTACGAATATTATCGAGTAGAGACGGTTAATGGCCCCTCTAGTTGTCACATATTACAATAGTCCTGTCCACGAGTATCCATGAAATTAATCCGCACATGCACGTACACTACAGAAATCCGCGAAAAGTGTCCACACACACTGCACAATTGTTCCGACCGCGAAATATGTTCACACACTGCGCAATTAATTACACCCGCGAGCGGTTCCTCCGTTGGGTTTAACACTCTACACGTTACACAAAACTAACACTCAAAATAATTAATTTATAACTATTCAACACCAATTTTTAACCTACTCTAATTAATTTTTAACATCTATATGTACTAATTTTTAACATGCAATAATTAATAAGACCCACAATAGTTAATAAAACCTGTAATAATTAATAAAACCTACAAAAATTAATTTGCACTATTTATAACGACGACGTACGCGACACTACGTAATCGCTAAGTAAGCTAAAACTTAGTTTTCCGAACATGAACTCTATTTGAAATCTAAATATAATATAATATAATATAAATCTAATAAAGCAACAGCTGTATTTTTTTCTCATACGCCGTTCGGGGCTATTTGGCCACGATGCCGAGGGTGTACGAGTCTGGACATTAAAAAACTGTTTCTTGCCTTCTGGAATGCGACCACCCGCGGATTGCCTGTAATGTGTTACTACCATCGACGAAGACCTTGCCTATTGTGTTTTCAGCTGTCCCTCTTGCCATGAATTTGTAAAAAGAACTTTCAACGTCGAATGCCAACTCCATGTTAGAAACGGTTCATGTTACACCGAATGTATGTGTTTAACAATTTTCTTTAATTTATTTTATGTAGTTTCTTCATGCATCGTAATGCAGGTGCGGCAGATTTCATCTTAGTTTCATTCTAATATCATTATACGTTTTGTATGATCCATGTTAATTCCATATTACGTTTGTACGGATACAAGAACGAATATAAAAACTAAATAAAACGAAATATTAGAAATATAAAAACCATATAATTTGCAATATTGTGTTTGTTTTGATATTGAACGTAGCTATATCATTGAATTCCAGAATAATGCCTTTCCTTAAAAAATCTTTTGCCGACTCCTGACAGTGCGCGGTACAGGTAAATCCAAAAAAATACTACCGTATTCTTTGAACTCTTTTCCGTAAATCATTGACACTTTGATATAGCTTTTAATTTCACTGAAATAGTCTGGAGCGTTAGCGATACCATCAGTCGACTGTAATAGTGGAGCGCCCGATTCTTTTACCTGTACCGGGGCGCACCGCTGTCTTCAATGGGTTACTATTACGTTAATATGAACCGCATCACCCTACCGATAGGCTTATTTTACGGAAAAAAATTTAACGAATACGGTTTTTATATTTCTAATAATTTCCGAGATATTTGATGGAATACTAAAAAGAAATACGTATGAAATATTTTCATGAGAACTACAATTTCACAAAGTTGTAATAAAATTGTCGATTGTCAATTCTGTTGTGAGTTCACGGTTGCTACGAGGCCGAAGATTTGAGCCATTAATAACCGAAAATTCCGCTCTGGCCTCTACAATGGTGGTCGGCCAGAGCCAAGCAGCGTCAACTCACACGTGTCGGTAAAATTTTTCCCCTGCTCTTCGAGGAAAACAATGTACATTGTAGTTCCCAACTCGAAGCAACGGGTACGTTGGTGGTCCTCTTTATTTCGGACATTCTCAAGCTGATGCACGTGATGTCTGTTTCCTATCTCGAAGCAGTAGGTACCCTGGCAATAAATTAACGGGCCACGAGCCTTGGTGAAACTGCAGGACGGTTCTTTCCTTGCACTTCTGCAAAGCACGTGTTATCCTAGAACCGTTGGTTTCGTTTTACCTAAATCTTGTCGTGGTGGGAGTGAACTCACAATGTAGCGATGGGAAACTACTTGGGGGTTGAGGAAGCCCTTTCGGAAAAATTTTGTCATTCGGTTAACAATCGGGCGACAGAGATGTTCAGTTCACGGGAGTATTACGCAATGTTCTGGTGGTATGTACAGAATAACGGATATGCGGGTGTTGCTGTGCAAGTGTTGGGTAACGTAAAATATCTGATACATTGAAAACAATCGGCCTTTTCCGGGGCCACGAGTTTTCCTAACGTAGGAACAACACGATGGATTAAAAATAGATTAACTGATTGTGTCAGGTTATCAGTGTTAGTGGTCATGCAGTGAAGTGAGTACGTATTCGATGGAATAACCAGGACCCACTTGACGGTCCAACCCTTAACTTCGGCTGGTGAGGTATACCTGCGATCACCTGCGAACTAGGCGATACCCTGCCATAAACCGTTTCGGCAGTCGACCAGGATCGGTTCAGTGACCTAGTGACACAGGTTTGCAAACTGCAGGTGAATTTCCGAAAGGTTGAATTCTAATAATTTTATTGCTGATTATTATTTTTGTAATTTAACGCAAGCTATGGCTTATTTCCGGCGATACTTCTGCAAGTTTCTGTACCTAACTTTTTCTTTGGGCTTTTTGAAGAAACTTATTTATTATCAGTAACATTGTTGACCGTTAGTAAACTACGAATTTTTATACGAATACCGAACTACGATCACTTCTCGTTCATTCTCTGTTACATTACCTTTTCGTTCACGCGTTATTTGAAAAGGAAATTTGCAAATTCGTAAGAAGGAATTTACAAAAAAGTAAATGTGCATTCGTTTTTTTACGTTACACATAATTTGCCTACAATTATGATAAAACTATGATTTTATTTGTTACGTTTTTTTTATTCGCTATTATACGCAGTTTCCTGCGAGGCATGCTGACCTACTTGTTTGGAGTTTCGGAGTACAAGCGTAGCGTGTAGCCACTGCTAGCGCGGGAACTCGGCTGGCAAACTCGCGCTCTGATTGGTCGCGGTTTTTCGTTAATATCTCGGTAACGAAGGCTCAGATTACATTGTTGCTAAGGAAAAAGTGGTTCCAATTCACTCCTCGAGTGTTCCATTTCCTGGTCGTAGGACATTTTTGAGACACCCTGTATATGTACATATATTTCTTTTATATTAAATATACAGGGTGTCCCACCTAATGTGAGAACCTTTGATATCTCACTTCTTTATTTAGATAAATAATGTGTGAAGGGATAATGCTACTTAGTTGAAAGGGGAAAATACTGTGATAAGCAACAAATTTTTCTCAAGGTCATATTTTTCGAAATGTCGAAGTCATCCATGTTTTTTTTAAATGGGATAGCATATTTTCATCATCATGGCGTAAGAGTTCAGATCAAGACCAATACAATGACCTATAGTAGAGTGACATTCATGTTAGCCCGAAAACGCAAAATCCACAAATTGATGGGTGTATGTCTAAATAATGAATCAACTACAATAGAGGGATTAATGCAAAAATGAATCGAAGCTGATGGACATGACTTTAAGAATTTGTTACAATAAATTTTCTGCTAATCGAAAATAAGTGAGATATTTAAGGTGTGTACGTTAGGTGGGACACCGTAGATGTCGTGGACGAATCTGTGCCTATTTCATCACAGGAAATCACTAGGAGGTTGGTAGTCGTGGACGAACCTGTGCCTATTTCATCACAGGGAGCCACTAGGAAAGATTTTCGTGGACGATCCCGAGGCTATTTCATCTCAGGGAGCCACTAGGATTGTTAGTATGGGCCTCGTAACTTTTAAGAATTCGGTACACTTCAAGCGGTAAAAGTGTGTCTTTGTGGGTTCGCTTCTAGCTGGGAATTTAGATGTTATTCTAGAGTTGAAATGAACAACACTGAATTATAAATATATGCATGTATAAAAGTATATTCAATAAAATAAAGGTTTTACAAATAGTACTGTAAAGTGTAGTCGCGGAAGCTAATTCCAACGTTCTCGGTTTTTACGCACTGAGAAATGCGGGATTGTGTCATACAGTGTTTAAGCTTACTTTTGAAAATGCTTGAAAGGGACTTTAATACCCGATTTCACTAGCTAGACTTCTAGTATGATTATGAACCAGCGATGAGGAGCTGTACGCGTCCCTTTTTATATCCCGAAAATCGAGTCTAAAAGTAGTGGAGGACATGCCTGTTCTCAACGGTAAACTGTTTTCCAAGAAAACCTGGCCACGCCATAACACCCCGTGGACAATTACGTAATCTGGCCGGATGCATTCCATCTCCCGATAGGGTTAAGAGGTCACGAGAGTGTCTTCGTACGTAACAATGTGATACAGATTAGTGAAAGTTTAGAGATGGCAAGCAATGGTTGACCGCGCGGCGCATCGGGACAGCACTCGGATGTCTTAGAAGCTCCACCCTCAGTACAATTATGAAATGATACTAATGAAATTTGGTTTGCTTATTCAGAAAGATTCAAAGAAGAACATATATTTTTTCAGATTTTTAAAAACGTGAGCAGAGAGATTCGTCTTTGCAAAATAAAAATGTATTTATACTTTTCATATTGAAAAAGGGTGCGTACAATGAAATTAAAAATAAACCTAGAAAATTCTACCTTTTGCGATGCGAATGAAATAACATTTTCTCTTTAAGTATAATAGTTTACAAAATATAAATTTGTTTATACAGTCATGTATGACTAAAAACCCGCAACTTGTTAATAACTTTGAAGCCAGCAAAATGATGATACAAACTCATCATTATTTCACATAGACTACAACATATTGCAGTTTCATTAAAATCGAAAAATATACTGTCAAAAGTAATCGATTTGGTGTGGAATAGCCCGCTTATAACTGTTTACCAATTCACAGCGACAGACCAGCACTGACCAGCAGCGTCGCTACGCGCCGTTGACGGAACGTTGCGGGTCGTTGCCGTACAATGTAGATAGCCACATTTAAAACGCGTGTTTCAATGTTTGCTTGCCCAAAGCGGTCCGTGCCGGTTATGCTACGCGACGGTCTGTGCCGTATAGTGTGTATTGACGTAATTCGGCGCTGGCGGTAGGTGCCGTTGACTGAGCGTTACGGGTCGGTGCTGGACTATGTAGACAGTCCCACTTAAAACCCATGTTTCAATATTTTCTCGTGCCCGAAACGGTCCGTGCCGGATACGCTACGCGACGGCCTGTGTCGTATAATGTAAACCGATCTTTAGTGGACAGTAGGCCTTATCGTGACGCACGCCTAATAAATTCTCAACTCATACCACTAGCTCTACACTTTGCCACGATTATCTAGCCTTTGCTTTCAACTTTAGACAACGTGCTGCGACAGGTGCGGACTCAAGAGAATCGTGTGTTATTTATGTTTCGAGATCTGAAAAATGTTAGATACTGTAAATTGAGGTAACTTAGACTTAGCCGGAGGTAACTTTATCCCAAAGTCAGAAAATGATCATTTTCGATTTTGCAGCTCTTTTGCAGGTACAGGTATTCCTCGAGTTACGCTTTCCTTGTCTTACGCACATTTCACACTTACGTCCTTAAAAGAAAATACTTTTTTTGGATGATGATTAAAATATACATTTAAATTAAATTTAATATATAGATTGTCATGTAACTGGTGGTATAACCGAATAGAGGGTGATTCTACGTGAAAAAAGAAGTCGAAAATATAGAATACATTTATTTAATTCGAGACTTCATTTTCGAGAAAATCGACTTTAAATATCTGCTGGATACGCATGCAATTGAATAAGACTTGACTAGCGCATCTGTTCATTACATTCCGTTTCTACTTGCTACTATGGCGAATACACGCGTTTTAAATTAATTTCCAAAGTCAATTTTCTCGAAAACGAAATCTTAAATCAAAACATTTTGTGCTATATTTTTGACTTGTATAAAATAAGTAACAAATTCTTTAGGTATCAGGGTATTTCAGCTAACTTGATCGCAATCTTGAGAGATGGAACTCAAATAGACCTCATATTATAAGGTATGTGCTTTCTTGTGGGTGGTGGCATTTCAGAGATTTCAAGGTTACCTTGATTTTTTTAACAGAATGATCTATTTTTTGTACCACAGATCGATAGAGTATCAAATTCTCAGTAGAAATGTGTTGTTCCTCATACGTCCTAAACCTAATAGTTAACGAGATATTCGCAAAATAATTTTTAATACGTAGTTACTATCTGGAAGCTATAAGTGGTCAAACTGACGCCCCCCAACTTCAATACAGCGATTTCTGTAGAGTGATTATTTTGTAAATATCTCGTTAACTATTAGGTTTAGAATGTATGTCGATCAACACATTTTTACTCACAATTTGATACTTTATCGATCTATGGTACAAAAAATAGGTCATTCCGTTAAAAAAGGGAAGGTGACCTTGAAATATCTAAAATACCTTCCCACCCACAAAAAAGCACGTACCTTATAAGATGTGTGCATAATAAAATTTTCATAAAGTGTACTGTTAAATCATTATTCGAGGTGATCAAATTAGCTGGGACACCTTGTATGTACAGTGTGTTTAAGAATTCAGTGTCACTGCTACCATAGCGTTATTCTACACCTCTGAATGGGTGGAGACCTGCAAAAGAAGTGACCGCAAAATTGACCTTGACCTTGAAATTCCAGGTCAAAGCCTTTTGTTATTGCATCGTATTCTACTAATCATGAGGATAAAAAGTTTGAAAGGAACCATGGGTCGAAACTCAACCGTTCTTTTGGAAAATTGTGTTGCGGTTGCATTAACCCCAGTCATCTCATAATGACAAAATAACAATTTTCAATCAACTTTTAGGAACAATTAATCAACGCGACCTACATCCACTCAACAACAAAGTCAACTTTTCCGGCTCAACACTTGATCTTATCCTCACGAACTTAACAGATATAACTGTATCTGACCCACCTGAAACAGTACTGCCAGCAGACCGCTATCATCCGCCATTACTAACCACAATTAACTTGAATTGTCGATTACCTTCCACATATACAAATTCATTCAAATACGACTTTAAAAACGCTGACTATAATCATATCTTAGACTACTTCGACTCTATAAACTGGGATAGTGCACTCTCATCTCTGTCCATCAAGGTCGCTACGAAATTTTTCTACAATCAAATTTTTCAAGCAATAGTCTTATGGTCTTATTATATAATCTTACGGTTATAGTGGATGCGTATTCTTTTGGTTATCTTGATATATAATCTTACGGTTATAGTGGATGCGTATTCGGGCGACTAGCTCATCGTCCGTATACGGACGAATTGGTCGTCCGAATTGATGGTTATCGCACGTCGTACTAAAAAGACATGGATTTGGCCAATTACATGTATTTTTTGGAAAGTCTTTTATTACAAATTTTATTATTAAACGAGGGAATGGAACGGGAAAACGAAATGTTTTCTTCAAGGCACGAGAATGGAGAATACCACACATTATTTCTGGATCTGTTGAAACAACCAGATGAAAGGCGAAAACTATGAAAGGAGAACATCACAAAAAACAGTCACACCAGAGGTGATATACGTGTACAATAAATATTAAAAACCTTGTAAGTATAATTAAACGATCAAACGAACTTACCTGTAAGTGCAGTTCGATCGCAATGAAGAGCCTCGTTCGAAGAGATTACAGTTGTAGTCCTCCCTCCCTCGCCAACTAGAAGTCACAGCCAGTGATGCCAGAATCGTGGTACTGTTTACCCCCACCACTCTCCCACTCCGACGTACCATCGTCTACCACTATGACGTCCCGGCTACCCCCACTTTACGTCCACCGTGCTGGCACACACAAGCATATACAAGCCCTGTCCGTGTGCGCTGGCCATTCCAGAGACAGTGAGCTATATTTAGAAAAGAGTGGGGGTAAACCGTACCACGATTCTACCATCCTGCTGCCTTGGAAATTCTGTTCGAATCAGTGATGCCAGAATCGTGGTACTGTTCACCCCCACCACTCTCCCACTCCGACGTACCATCGTCTCCCACTATGACGTCCCGGCTACCCCCACTTTACGTCCACCGTGCTGGCACACACAAGCATATACAAGCCCTGTCCGTGTGTGCTGGCCGTTCCGGAGACGGTGAACTATATTTAGAAAAGAGTGGGGGTAAATCGTACCATGATTCTACCATCCTGCAGCCCTGGAAATCCTGTTCGAATATCACTGCGGCGAAAATTCTCGTTCTCGACGCGATGCCCCGCAACCTAAGCGCGTGAGCAGTCAAGAGACCCTGTTCGAATCTCTAAGTAAAATAAAAAAGTTAAAAAATATTAATTCGGGAAGCATTTAAAAAGAAGAAAATAAATGTTTTCCACTTCAATATCTAAATTTTTTATTATATACATACATATTATGTTGTATACACATAAATTATTTTTACAATTAGATGTTGTCCTTACAACCCTACTCATTACTACTCGGAACATTCGTACAAAAATCTATTAGATTAAAATATTACGTCATAAGTGTATCTTCAGTGTTTTAAAATTATGATATACATATTTCGCCGCTAACGAAAACCGCTGCAGCTGGTCCACGTATATACGATGCCGAATGGTCTTTTGCTTTTCTCCATATGAAAAGAAAAAAACACAATTGAAATAGTAATTTTAATAACATAAGATAAAATATTAAGATTGCTATGAACTTATCTTTTTTTTGTTGAATTATTCTGTAATTTCGCTTCCTCACTTTTGAGTAGAAGTTTCGCAGCTAACGAAAGTAACGAAGTACGATAGTCTTTTGCTTATGTATATATCTAAAAAGAAAAAAATATATAAATATAATTATAATCATAATTGTCATGGTGTAAGATAAAATATAAATATTATTGTAAACTTATCTTTTTTTCTCGATAGAAAAAAATGCATCGCTGAAAATGTAAGATATTACGTGGAAGAATTATACGCCAAAAAAATACACGCGGCGGAAGTACGGCGAAAGAAATACACGAACAAGCGACTACAATACAATTGTAATTATATAATAACTTTAAAATGGACCCCCTAAGTCTGACATCTCTGACTACACTATTCAACACGTAAAATACCTCACAACTGTTAATAAGCGTTTCTGATAAATCTTTATGAAGTGAATGCGAATCTGGGAACCGTTTTCTCACAGCACGTTCATTTTGAAGAAATCAAATTAAATCAAATCTTAAAAATTTCATTTTTGAAGAAATGTGGTGCTTCTACAGTAATAGTTATTTCGTCGCTTTTGACACGAAAATTCAGTTCAGATCTTTTCTCTGATCAGTATCAGAGTTAAATTTTCAATCCATGAATTCTTACCTGCTTACATTGTATGCCGATGGACGGTCGCTGGTTTGGGACATTCGGCGATCAACGCTCGGTAGCGCGTTTATTCGTACTGGCAAAAGTTGTTCGAAGGTTTATTCGATGTCTTTGATTATAGGAGATTGTATGGAAGAAGAATAGAATTACAGAGGAAATATGGTGATATATCTCAAACATATTTTCTAAATCGTCTCGAACCAAAGAATGACCCTTCTCCACCGGGAGGTCATTTCGTCGTTGTCAACGGAAAATTCCTGAAAGGCGCGTGACTAATTTACTACACCGTGGCTTCGCGCATGCTCACACACATTCACTCTTCATTCCATCACGCCCGTTATGAAAATTCTAGATGTTTTAAAACATTGTAGGATAGCCACGGGTGTGTCTTTAAAGTAAATGTGCACCACAACTAACAAGAATAAAGTACTTATTCAAACAAATACAAGAACTAAACAATCACAGACAATAACGAAACTATAACAAAACCAAAACAGCTGATAAAAATAAGCAATACAAATTAGTAATAAAACTATGAGGTATCAGACGTTGTTAAGGGGGGAGACTCCGTGGCCCGAGCGCTGTGTCCGTGCACTCACACAATCAACGGGAACCGTATATGTATATGCGATATGCAAGAGAGACGTTCGATTTCGTAGGAACCAACTTGAGCCTCGACAATTGCACAAATACACTTTTCACTGGTATAGAACTCACGGGTAGACGTCCCTACAGGGTGGTCTGGTCCGTATAAACGCCAATAAACACATTCTAATTGAAAGAATTAGAATTTTAGAAAGTGTGCGATTGTGACAGACGCCGATGAAAACACACAAGATGGCTGCACAAGTCACATTTTGTCAAATATCTCACGATTTAATGGTTTTTTCGTCAAACGCAGACCAGACCACCCTGCACACCACTATCACACTATCGTAGAAATCCAATTTTTGTCACTGTATCACTTCTGGAACGCAGAAGTTGGAATTTACGATTCGACGCGTCCAGACACAGAAATAAACAGTGGTATAGTTCAAGGATTCTCCGATAGAGGCGTTTATGGTATTTGTCAGTCACTTTGGCCTGCGTTACCACGAGCATCGATAAAACAGAGGGAGTCGGTAAATGTAACCTCGCAACACGTGGTGGATCGTATCGATTGTTTTGTTACGCTGTTGCCATTCGACAATTCTGCCCGTCAGGAGAACGATGGAACAGCTACGGCCTACGGCTCGTGGCGAGATTTCGATTCTCGCGGAACGTAGGAAAAGAACGACGCGAGGGAAAGAAATCCGAGAATTAAACAATACGTACTAATGTGTGCAAGGATGAACCTTCTTATTCGTACTTGCAATGATGCTTATTTTTTTAATTAATGAAATTACATACGAGATACTTGACATGATATTCTCGAGAAACAAATTGTAAAAATGGCACAATATATATTCCGGGTATTCCACATACGAAAAACATGGAATACTATACAAATCTCTTGTTGGAAATGATATTTATTTATTTTTTATTGACATAATTGACGCAGGTGTTATATACTTACACAAATATTTCATAAAAGAGACACAAAAGGAACACAATTAATCGCATACGCTCTGTCAATCTTTCATTCGTCGCCCAGCGGAGATAGATTTTGTACTAACAACTGATTGCTGTCGCATGCGTACTTAGCGTATCATCTTCGCTGCGTCTGCACCTGTTCCAGTACGTATTTTGTTTTAAAAATTGGACCAAACGACTTGAGTTTTTTTGAGAAGCTAGAAGGATTAACTTATTAGATGACATGTTTTCGTTATTTCGAAAAAATTACAATTGTTGGAATAGCGAAGAAAATAGTAAAAATATTAAGAAGTTCTTTTTTCATTTTTTTTCTGATCCTATAGTGAAAATTTAACAAATACCTCTTATACACTTAATTAAGATACATACACGCTGAAAATTGCAGGGTATAAGTTACAAACTATTAAAAGTGGTTAGACTTACAAGTTAGAGTTACAAATAAGTTACAAAACTAAAAAACTCGTACTTTCGACTTATAAACCTGAAGATTTTTTACTACTTCGGTGCTCGTAGCTTCTTTGCTTTGACCGACGAATTTTGTTATGACTGGGCCCGATAATGGTGGCCTGACCTAGGTCACTCTGAAAGTCACCATCGGGTGTCGATCGAAAACCAAGAGACAGGAATACTGTTTCGTTGAACGTCGACTAGAATGGTCATAAAACCAGCTTTCGATTTCACTATTGTTATTAAGCAGTATTATTGATATATATACATAGATAGTAATGATATACTTAGTCATGGCAATAAGGAAACTGTAACATTGCAGCTTCACTTTTCTTTCTCTTAGATATATAAGTCTACAAGAAGAATATTTCGAATGTTCATTATAGGCTAAGATAAAAAAGTTGAAAAAAGTGTCTGTTACTATTTTTGTGCGTGTTTTGTCAAACATTTCCCTGTACATTGTGAAACAACTAATTACAATTAAATCATTAAAACTTAATTATCTAGACTAATCTTTAACTTCTCATAAACATTCAAATCATTTTATGGATAACTAGCTGACGTACCCGCTCTCGCGCGGGCAGTTTCATATTGCAAATCATATTTTAGTTCGTATATACAGACTAGACTGTAATATACCGTGAATAAATAAGCAGCATAGAATTTTGGATAGTGCAATATGAATCACATCGATTTGCGGCTTTTTAAACTTTTTTGTCTGCCTCAGCTCATCCTTAGCTAAAGAACATTGTCGCTTGACTGTTCCTTCGACTAACTTTGGCCACCAGGAATAAATGGGCTGTTGAGCGCCGGGCGAGAGGCCAGCGACTGACGATGGAAATACAATGTAAACAGATAAGGAATGAAACGCATGAATGTAAATTTAATCTTTTATAGTTTTCAGTATACATTCATTAAAGTGTCACGAATGAACTGAGGAGATTCTGTCGGTGGAAATGAGTCCAAATACGACATCATTCGGATTATTTTCAATAATATATCACTTTCATCCGCAACATTACGTATGAGTAACAATTGTCCAATTACACTCGAATTTGGACGCATTTTAATCGGGAGAATTTCTTCAATTCATTCATGACATTTTCATTAAAATATATTGCAAATTGTAAAAGTTTAAATTTTCATTCGTGCGTCATTCCTTATCTCATCTATGTCTGTTTACATTGTATGCCGATGGGTCGGTCGCTGGCCTTGGACGTTCGGCGAGAATCGAAATCTCGCCACGAGCCGTAGGCCGTAGCTATTCCATCGTTCTCCTCACGGGTAGAATTGCACGCGGGACATGAGGCAACAGCGTCAGAAACACGATACTTTCCGGCAACACTGTCTTCGCGTAGGAAATACACAAACCCAGCTTGATGGTAACGGGGAACAAAATTTATTTGTGGGTACTGCCGCTAGATGTCGTATTATCAAGACGTCCCAAGTATCGATTTTGTGTTTCCGCTGGCGTCCGATTGTTTACATCAGCGCTTCGATCGATTCGGAGTTGGCCCCAAAGGAGTCTCCCCCCTTAACAGGTCGGCGGCTGACGATGTTCTGCCCAATCTGCCCGTTTCCACCGTCTTCCCATGGTTACACAAGGAAACACATGTCTTGTTTTCCCGAGACATTCCCGAAAAAGAGAAAGTTCTCCTTCAAACATTTGAGAAGGCGGAGACGTAATTCGAACCTATCCTGAACCTCTGCCATGCAGATGTTATGACTTGGTAGGCAAAAATGCAAAGGAACGCCGAAAGTGTAAAGGTCTGCTACAGTACCCCCTTACCAGTGATAACGCACAAAGAAAATATATAAAATGAAAACAACTTATAAATGTAAACCTAGATAGAAATTACTAATAAGATTTACGCTACATATTGCATAAAAAATTAACCATATATAAAAATGATAATACTACAGAATATATATGTGAATGTACATAACGCACACTAAAAATACCATATCCTTATAAAACATTCTATATATTATACCCTCATAATACGTAATCATAATATACTCTTGCAATATCCATTACAATAGAATATAACCAAAAACCAGCCAGCAATCGACCGGGAAAACGAACGCTCCTACCATGACGCGTTGTAAAGTGATTTCCTGTTATTTGCGAGCCATCTTTGTCCGATCGTACAGTCTGTTCGTTACTTTACAAGTCATCTTTGTCTAATTGAGGTGTATCATTATTTGGCAATGATCGATGATTATGATCATCAGCTAAAATGAAAGCAGGTTTCAATCTATCCACAGAAACTCTAATTCGTTTTCCTTTAAAACAAATAACAAAACTTTTGTCGCCTCGTTCAATGACTTCAAACGGGACATCATAAGGTGGTTGTAACGGGTCCTAACTGCATCATACCGCAAAAATACATACGGTGACGTAGTCAATTCTTTAAAAATGAAGATTTCTCCAATTCCATGTCGCGAAACAGGTGAAGGTTTTAAATGTTGAATAAACTTTCGTAACTCATTTACAAAATCAGAAGATCGTAACATAAACGTATGTCCGTACCATAAATCATCTCAGCTACCGTCGCTTACAAATCCTCTTTAAGGGGGGAGACTCCTTTGGGGCCAACTCCGAATCGATCGAAGCGCTGATATAATCAATCGGACACTAACGATAACACATAATCGATAATTGGAACAGCTTAATAATATGACATCTAACGGCAATACCCACAAATAAATTTCGTTCCCCATTACCATCAAGTTGGGTTTGCGTATTTACTACGCGAAGACAGTGTTGCCTGACAGTATCGATTTTTGACAATTCTGCCCATCAGGAGAACGATGGAATACCTACGGCTCGTGGCGAGATTTCGACTCTCGCCGAACATAGGAACAGAATGGTGCGACTGAAAGAGATTCAAGAATGAAGCAATACTTACGTACTAATGTGTGCAACGATAAACCTTTTCTATTCGTACTTGCAATGATGCTAATTTTTTTTATTACATACGAAATACTTGAAATGGCATTCCCGAGAAACAATAGTTATTTATCATTTATTGACCTAATTAATGCAGATGTTATATACTTACACATATATTTCATAAAAAGATGCAAAAAGAATACAATTAATCGCAAACGCTCCCTCAATCTTTTCATTTGTCGACCAGCGGAAATAGATTTTGAACTAACAACGATTCTTCGACTTTCTTGCATATATGTGCACAGGAATAAGGAAAGAAGGACTTGAAGGATTTGAAAAAAAGTACGATCTTCATATTATCAAAAATGTTTTATTTAAATGAAACTAATTATTGACATATATGGGGCGGCTGCCCCCGCCACTCCGCCGGCCGCCGCACCGGTTACCGCGCCGTCCACCACGACGGTCGCTATACATGATTTTTTTTATCATTTTTTTTATTTGAAACAGTAAAATAAAAATTAGATCTTATAATTATATTCGTACATTTATATCGGTAGTGGGCAACTGCTTGCTCACGATCATCGAAAGGAGAAATTCCAGCCGCGCGATACTCGTGAACGATCAGTTGCCCACCTCTGATACCAGAGATGGGTAAATTTTTATTTAAATAAAAATTTCAAATAACGAATAAAAGATAAACAAATTAGTTGTTATGCGCCGAATAAAGATAATTCTGGTAATCTTTACTCGACGCATGACAAATAATTTTTTTATTTGATGAGAATTTATTTGACG
>NW_015373968.1:21985-46062 GCF_001272555.1 Dufourea novaeangliae
GGTTTTACTTTTTATTTTTAATTATTTTATAATTTCACTTTGTAACCTCTAAGTAAAATAAAAAAGTTAGAAAATATTAATTCAGGAAGCATTTAAAAAGAAGAAAATAAATGTTTTCCACTTCAGTATCTAAATTTTTTATTATATACAGACATATTATGTTGTATACACATAAATTATTTTTACGATTAGATGTTATACTTACAACCCTACTCATTACTACTCTGAATATTCGTACAAAAATCTATTAGATTAAAATATTATGTCATAAGTGTATCTTCAGTCTTTTAAAATTATGATATATTTCGCCGCTAACGAAAACCGCTGCAGCTGGTCCACGTATATACGATGCCGAATGGTCTTTTGCTTTTCTCCATATGAATGGAAAAAAACACAATTGAAATAGTAATTTTAATAACATAAGATAAAATATTAAGATTGCTATGAACTTATCTTTTTTTTGCTGAATTATTCTGTAATTTCGCTTCCTAACTTTTGAGTAAAAGTTTCGCAGCTAACGAAAGTAACGAAGTACGATTGTCTTTTGCTTATGTATATATCTAAAAAGAAATAAATATATAAATATAATGATAATCATAATTGCCATAGTGTAAGATAAAATATAAATATTATTGTAAACACATCTTTAACAAATTTTAAAAGACTGAAGGTACACTTATGACGTAATATTTTAATCTAATAGATTTTTGTACGAATGTTCAGAGTAGTAATGAGTAGGGTTGTAAGGATAACATCTAATTGTAAAAATAATTTATGTGTATACAACATAATATGTATGTATATAATAAAAAATTTAGATACTGAAGTGGAAAACATTTATTTTCTTCTTTTTAAATGCTTCCCAAATTAATATTTTTTAACTTTTTTATTTTACTTAGAGGTTACAAAGTGAAATTATAAAATAATTAAAAATAAAAAGTAAAATCGCCGCATTGGGATGCGAATAGGGTCTCTTGACTGTTGCTCACGTGCTTAGGTTGCGGGGCATCGCGTCGAGAACGTGAATTTTCGCCGCAGTGATATTCAAACAGGATTTCCAAGGCAACAATGATTTCAGAATCGTGGTACGGTTTACCCCCACTCTTTTCTAAATATAGCTCACCGTCTCTCGAACGGCCAGCGCACACGGACAGGGCTGGGATATGCTTGTGTGTGCCAGCACGGTGGACGTAAAGTGGGGGTAGCCGGGACGTCATAGTGGGAGACGATGGTACGTCGGAGTGGGAGAGTGGTGGGGGTAAACAGTACCACGATTCTGGCATCACTGACAATGAGGCTGGCACGCGCGTTACAATGTTGTATCGCCTCATGAAGAAAGCAGGGATTGAATGAAACCGTGAACTTTTATAATGTACTTTTATAAAATCTGTTCGTCAAATAAATTCTCATCAAATAAAAAAATTATTTGTCATGCGTCGAGTAAAGATTACCAGAATTATCTTTATTCGACGCATGACAAATAATTTGTTTATCTTTCATTCGTTATTTGAAATTTTTATTTAAATAAAAATTTACCCATCTCTGGTATCAGAGGTGGGCAACTGATCGTTCACGAGTATCGCGCGGCTGGAATTTCTCCTTTCGATGATCGTGAGCAAACAGTTGCCCACTACCGATATAAATATACGAATATAATTATAAGATCTAATTTTTATTTTACTGTTTCAGATAAAAAAAATGATAAAAAGAATCATGTATAGCGATCGTCGCAGTGGACGGCGCGGAGGCCGGCGGCCGCCTCATATATGTCAATAATTATTTTCATTAAAATAAAACATTTTTGATAATATGATGATCGTACTTTTTTTCAAATCCTTCAAGTCTTTCTTTCCTTATCCCTGTGCACATATATACAAGAAAGTCGAAAAATCGTTGTTAGTTCAAAATCTATTTCCGCTGGTCGACAAATGAAAAGATTGAGGGAGCGTTTGCGATTAATTGTATTCTTTTTGCATCTTTTTATGAAATATATGTGTAAGTATATAACATCTGCATTAATTAGGTCAATAAATGATAAATAACTATTGTTTCTCGGGAATGCCATTTCAAGTATTTCGTATGTAATAAAAAAAATTAGCATCATTGCAAGTACGAATAGAAAAGGTTTATCGTTGCACACATTAGTACGTAAGTATTGCTTCATTCTTGAATCTCTTTCAGTCGCACCATTCTGTTCCTATGTTCGGCGAGAGTCGAAATCTCGCCACGAGCCGTAGGTATTCCATCGTTCTCCTGATGGGCAGAATTGTCGAATGGCAACAGCGTAACAAAACAATTGATACGATCCAGCACGTGTTGCAAGGTTACATATACCGACTTCCCTCTGTTTTATCGATGCTCGGTGGTAACATGGCCAAAGTGACTGACAAATACCATAAGCGCCGCTAGTGGAGAATCCTTGAACTATACCACTGTATATTCTGAGCCTGGACGCGTCAAATCGTAGAATCCAACTTACGCCTTCCACAAGTGTTAAATTAACAAAAATCGGATGTCTACGGTAGTGTGACAGTGGTGTACAGGGTGGTCTGGTCAGCATTTGACGAGAAAACAACTAAATCGTGTGATATTTGACAAAACGTGACTTGAGCAGCCATCTTGTGTGCTTCATCGGCGTCTGTCACAATCGCACAATTTCTAAAATTCTAATTCTTTCAATTAAAATGTGTTTATTGGTGTTTATTCGGACCAGACCACCCTGTATGGAAGTCTACCCGTGAGTTCTATACCAGTGAAAAGTGCATTTGTGCAATTGTCGAGGCAGAATTTGGATTCTACGAAATCGAATGTCTCTCTCGTGTATCGCGTATACATACACGGTTCCCGTTGATTGTGTGAGCGCATGGACACAGCACACGGGCCACGGAGTCTCCCCCCTTAAGGGCTAGTCGAATACCTAGTAAAATAATAGGTAATATCTCTATCCAATTTTCGGAAGTATGTCACTTAATAGCTGCTTTCAATTGACGATGAAATCTTTCCACCATGCAATTTGCCTGCGGGTGATACGCGGTTGTCCGTAAATGTATCGCGCCAATTAAACGCGATAATTCCTTAAATAATCGGGATTCGAATTGGCGTCTTTGATCAGTTGTAATTCAAAAGGTACACCAAAACGAGCTATCCACACACTAATAAACGCTTTCGCCACAGTTTCCGCATCAATTTCCGCAATAGGAATAACTTCCGGCCAATGAGAAAAATGATGTACACACGTTAAACAATATTTACAACACTTCGATATTGGCAAAGGTCCTACAATATCAATATGTACGTGTTGAAATCTACCCGAATTTTTAAAATGCACAATAGGAGCTGTGACATGCCTTACAATCTTTGCTCGCTGACAAGGAATGCAATGTCGTGCCCATTCCGGACAATCTTTATTTATGGCAGGCCAAACAAAACGGTCGGTTATTAACTTCTGCGTTGCTCGGACCCCTGGATGGGAAAGCCCGTGCTGAGAGTTAAAAACCGCACGCCGTAGTGACGCAGGTACAAAAGGTCTAACTATTTCGTTTATCATATCGCAATATAAAGAAATACCGTAAGTGGGAAAATACATTTTTTTTAAACGAAACACACACGAATTAGATTTTAAAAGTTCCTCGAGCTCAATATCTTGTTTCTGTGCCTGTTCAAAAATCTTGTAGTCGGTAAGTAAAGATATAGATTCAATTCGTGATAATAGATCCGCTACACTGTTTTCGATACCCTTAATATGCCTAATATCCGTAGTGAACTGTCCTATATAATCTAAATATCAAAATTGACGCGGTGAACATTTCTCTAATTTCTGTTTACATGCACATATCAATGGCTTATGGTCCGTATAAATCACGAATTCTCTTCCTTCTACCGAATGTCTAAATCGTTTAACTGGGATATAAATTGCTAACAGTTCGCGATCATATACACTATATAGAGGTTGTCAAACATTATCCACCAATTGCTGTAAAACAGCTCCGATAGCATAATCGGACGCGTCTACCGTAATATTAATCGGTGCACCTGGCATAAGATCCGCAAGTATCGTGGCATTTGCAAGTCCCTCTTTTACATTGACAAAAGCCTTCTCTGCAGCCTCAGTCCACGGCACAGGTATATTACCTTTTTTTTAACCTTTTAACAGATCGTTCAACGGCTTCATTAAATTAGCAACGTCAGGTATAAAACGTGGGTAAAAATTGACCATACCTAAAAATTTTCGCAGCAATTTTATTGTCGCAGGCTTAGTGAAATTTGCCATTGCATCCACCCGTTCCGATAATGGTCTTATTCCATCTTTTCCGACGGTTTATCCCAAAAACGTCATGTTATCCACGTCAAAAACACACTTCGTTGGATTAATTACAACCCCGTACTGATTTAAACGCTCGAAAAGCATTGTAAGATGTTCCTTATGCTCGACCTCATTTTTCGACGCAATAAGAAAATCATCCTTATATGCGTAGACAAAATCTAGTCCGCGAATTACTTGATCTACGAAACGTTGACATATTTGTGCAGCATTCCGTAGACCGAACAGCATAAAAATGAATTCAAATAACCCAAATGGGGTTGTTATAGCCGTTTTCTTACAATCGCGTAACGCAACAGGAATGTGATTATACGCACGGACTAAATCTATTTTTGAAAAGATTCTTTTATTATGTAATGTTTGCGCAAAATCTTCAATATGCGGTGGTCTATGTATACCTGTCAGGAACGGTGCGTGCATTGAGTGCCCGATAATCGCCGCATGGTCGCATTGGCTTCCCGTTTTTCTTTGCTACAAGATGTAATAGCGAAGCCCACGGACTCTTGGAAGGTCGGATGATTCCGTGATCCAACATTAAATCAAACTCGATGTCGCTCAGGAGCAAGACGTCGCGGCTTACTAAACACTGGCGGTCCTGGAGTAGTCTCAATGTGATGTTCAATATCGTGCTTCACTGTCTCTCGTCCAAAAACAGGTGGCTCAGTAAGGTCGGGATATTCGGCGAGAAGCTGATGATACACTGAATTGTCTATGATTGTCTTTACCGACGCAATATCAGTCTTCACGGATAGGCCGATAGCAAATAAATTTGTTGTAGCATCGATGAGACGTTTATTACGTGGATCCATTAGCAAATTGTAATCTGCTAAAAAGTCGATGCCAATAATTGGCCCTTCAACATCGGCTACCACAAAACGCCAAATGAAATTACGACGCAATGATAAATTCAAATTCATTGCTATCGTACCTTACGTCGCAATGCGAGTGCCATTTGCCGCGTAAAGCTCATAATCTGATTTATACACACAACTGTTTTCTCGCGATCGCGGAAAAACACATAAGTCCGTGCCCGTATCCACAAGAAATTGAGTTTTTGAATAACGGTCTGTAACAAACATGCGGCCAGTTTTGGGACCGTCGGATTCTGCCGCCTTCACATGTGACGGTCCTACTTGTTTTTCGGCTTGTTTCTTGACCAGTTGCAAGAGGGAATGCACTTCGCAGCTCGTTTATCATATTTGTGATGGTACTAGCATAATTCACGAGAGACACTCTTATCCCGTTGCCGACTTTTACTAGAAAACCGTCTTCGGAATTGACTTGGCGCAGGTGATCGCCATCGCTGTCTGCGCGAATTATTCGCAACAGCATCTAGTTGAATACGCATCTGTTTCAATTCTTCTCGCAACAATTCCATTTCAGAAGCATGAAACACAACGGCAATTCATCCTCGCTCGACCGGTACTCCATGAATCCGATCCGCGATCTCGGTTAATTTAACACCATCCTTATTGAACGTCGCTGCTAGCACAAGCTGAGTTTTTAGTGGAAGACGATTCTTCCAAACTTCGGTCAAAAATTCATCGTTGACCGATGAACCAGCCAATTCCTTCAAGTGACGCCAAAATTGTGTCGGGGTACGGTCGCCGATTTCTTCCGTCTCCCATAATTTCCGGATGCGTGTTGTGCCCGAATCGGTTAGCCGTTTAAACAACTCCCTTTTAATAGCCCTGTACTTATCAAACTCCGGAGGATTGCATATAACATCTTCTACTTCCTCCGCGTATTTTCCATCCAGCTGAGCTACCACATATCCAAATTTCGTCTCGTTCTTCGTAATACGACCTATAGTAAACTGAGCTTCTAGTTGCCGAAACCAAAGCGCTACTTTTTGCGGCCAAAAAACTGGAACCCTAATTGGAGCTGCAGCAACATTTACAGACTCGCAAGATTCTTCTGCATCTCCGCCGACGACCACCTTTTCCGTTTGATTTTCTGTCATCTTGATTCCGGATCACACGTTCACTAATACGGCCCTCGGTATCCTATGTAATTCAAAATCACGTCGAGGTCACCACTCTAGAATAGTCACGGGTGTGTCTTTAAAGTAAATGTGCACCACAACTAACAAGAATAAAGTTATTATTCAAACAAAAACAAGAACTAAACAATCACAAACAATAACGAAACTATAACAAAATGAAAACAGCTGATAAAAATAAGCAATACAATGGTAATAAAACTATGAGGTATCAGACGTTGTTAACGGTTCGGCGGTTGACGATGCCCAATCTGCCCGTTTCCACCGTCTTCCCATGGTTATACAAGAAAATACATGTCTCGTTTTCCCAAGACATTCCCGAAAAAAAGAAAGTTCTCCTTCAAACACTTGGGAAGGCGGAGACGTAATTCGAACCTACCCTGAACCTCTGCCATGCAGATGTTATGATCTGGTAGGGAAAAATGCAAGGGAACGCCGAAACTGTAAAGGTCTGCTACAAAATCAATATTATTGATTAGCGTTACAGCTGTTTTAAATCAATATGTTCTAGAATTTTCATAGACATAAGTGCGACAAAGATAGAGAAGGAATGTGTTTTGTTTTATTGAAATATCGGGAAGTTACACACACACATACACTGTTACACACTATTCACACCTTACAGCTTACAGTATTATACAGTGGGTGTAAAAAGTATTCGTAGACCCTTTAAAACGGAACAACTCTTTTAAAATTGGTCCAAATGACTTGAGTTTTTTTGTGAAGTTAGAGACATTAATTTACTAAATGATGTGAAAAAAAAATTTGAAACAGTTGCAATTAGTCCGAATCGCGAAGAAAATATTAAAGGTCGTGTTTTACAACTTTTTAATCTGAGGCTATAATGAAAATTTAATAAATACATATCGAAGATTTATGTTAGTTATATACATGTTGAAAATTTCATCAAAATCGGTTAACGTTGCTATGAGATACAAACATTTAAAATTTGAAAATCGCAGTTTTTCCCGACTTTCGATCTATAACTGTAGTAAATCTAACAATTCTCACATCTTTTGATGTCTGTCGCTCGTTTCTGTATTAACCGATTTCAATGAAAGTTTCAGTATGTACATAACTAACATAAATCTTCATACAATAAAAAATGACGATGTCTTTCAAATTGTTTACAAGAAACAACGGTACCTATTTTTTGGAGCTATTTTTCGGTGATTTAATTTTAAAAATTCATTTCAGTTGAAATCTATATGATAGTACAACTCTTGTTGCGGCGTCTTGCGATAAGCTCGCGAATTAACCACTGCTCGTTGGTAAATTAATACCGCGGAGCTCGTTTGAAAGATGATGTCATGGTGAATGGTATTATGTGTTTTAAATGATTGACAACAACTTAGCAACACACTTATATTTTAATATCAACTTAACATATTGTATGTGTATGTGTGTACTGGTTGTGTTTTGACTGATCGATGTGTTCTTGTTGATGGTTGAATGTGTTCTGCCGAATGAGGGAATGTATAGGTGCTTGCTGGAACGGATCGACTCTTGATTGGTGGGAAATGCAGAATTTTGGTTGGTATAGGTGGTTCAAGAGGTGGTACTATGAATTTGAAGAAGTGGGGTTTGGTGTATGTATTGTTACTTCGATTCTTCGAAGTCAGCGCCGAAATAGGAGGAAGGTCTTAAGGACCGCGAATGGTTTGCACGTGATGTGCAGCTGCCCAGAAATCCCTGTTTATGACGTTTTGGTGACCATGTCGACGGCCCAAGACGCAACGAGCGTTGCGACCATCGCCTACCTGCGTTGGGTGGCAACAACTCTCAAACAGTAAAAAATATCCGCGCTACTTGCTGTCCGAGATGGAGAATTCAACTTTTCCGGAGACGCGTTTAGGATGAATTAATGACTTTTTGTAAAAACTAAGAAATATTTAGTGCTAAAATTTGGCATACTTTTTTATCGTAATGGATGCCATATTCTTCTAAAGTTTCGAAGCTCTATGTTCAAATCCCTCTGAGTATTAAACAATTAAACGAAGATCTTATTTTGACAGTTTTCATTCTTTTGCAACTGAACATGTACAGCGATTTTAACGTACTATATCTCATTTTGTGGGTATTACAAATATCTGTTTTATTTGACCCTTTTTTCTCTGAAATCATTAGAGTTTCTTCTGCGCGCGAGAAGCATGTTTTTGACACACTTTCAAATTTTTCTAACAATGTGCCTCACAACATTTCACGAGTTTTCAACATATATATTTCATTTCTAAAGACCTTCCGAACTATTTCGCACAACAAAGTAGCTAAATAGCAAAACGCTCTTCGAATAAAAAAAGTATCTTTACTCGTTGAAAAAATTCTCATCGAATAAATTTGTCCATTCAATGTTTTTTTTGTGTCCTTTTTACGAAATATATGTGTACGCCTATAATATCCGTATCAATTATGTCAATAAAAGATAAATAAATATTATTTCAAACAGCAGATTTGCATAGTATGTATTCCACGTTTTTTGTATATAGAATACCCGGAATATATGTTGTGTTATTTTTACAATTTGTTTCTCGGGAATACCATTTCTAGTATTTCGTATGTAATTCCATTGATTCAAAAAATAAGCATCATTGCAAGTACAAATAGAAAAGGTTTATCGTTGCACACATTAATATGTAAGTATGTATTGTTCTATTCTCGAATCTCTTTCGGTTGCGCCATTCTTTTCTTATGTTCGGCGAGAATCGAAATCTCGCCACGAGCCGTAGACCTAGGCCGTAGGTATTCATGTGGCAACATGTGGGAACATGTGGCAACAGCGTAACGAAACAATGGATACGATCCAGCACGTGTTGCGAGGTTACTTTTACCGATTCCCTCTGTTTTATCGATGCTCGGTGGTAACATGGCCAAAGGCCGGGATTCACATAGTCACTACTTATTCTTAAGCAAATGCTTAAGTTCCCAGTTATGAATGTATACGTGTATACTTATGGACTACACATTTATAACTGGGGACTTAAGCATTTGCTTAAGAATAAGCAACGACTATGAATCCCGCCCGAAGTGTCTGACAAATACCATAAGCGCCGCTAGCGGAGAATCCTTGAACTATACCACTGTATATTCCTGAGTCTGGACGCGTCAAATCGTAGAATCCAACTTACGCCTTCCACGAGTGATAAATTAATACGAGTGATAAATAATTTCTACGATAGTGTGACAGTGGTGTACAGGGTGGTCTGGTCAGCTTTTGACGAGAAAACTAAATCGTGTATATTTGACGTGTGATATTTGACTTGTGTGATATTTGACAAAATGTTGCTTGAGCAGCCATCTTATGTGCTTCATCGGCGTCTGTCACAATCGCACAATTTCTAAAATGCTAATTCTTTCAACGTATGGTGTTTATTGGTGTTTCTAAGTACCAGACCACCCTGTAGTGATGTCTACCCGTCAGTACTATACTATATATATATATACATGTATATCGAGGCAGAAGTTGGATTCTACGAAATCGAATGTCTTTCTCGTGCAGCGCGTATGGCGTATACATACACGGTTCCCGTTTTTGCGTGTGCGCACGGACACAGTTCTCGGCCCACGGAGTCTCCCCCCTTAAAATTGTTGTAAATAGTTTACAGGGTACCTTCTCTTACAAGTAAGTTCGTTTGATCGTTCGATTATATTTCGCGCCTCGTTGTCGAGATTACAGTTGTAGTTGTTTACAGAACAACAATTTTAACACCTAATTTGCGTACTCGAATTAAAATTTTATTGAAATTTCTCAAACGACAATAATAATATATTAATCTATAGTGCCAACATATCCATACCCTTATGTTAATTTTTCTTATAAATCCAATATTGCAGACGCAAAATTACAGTTTTGTGGTAAAACTGGTCTATTATGAAACTGTGTAAATAATTCCGAACTATTGGTCCAACCAGCTGTATTTCTAATTACGTTTAAATCCACACCTTTGGTTAAAGCTAATGACGTAGAAGCATGCCTCATTGAATGCGCAGAAAACATAGACATATCTATACCACTCTTGCCTAACAAAGTCTTTATCCACCTGCTTATTGTCTGAGCGCCTACTCCCTTGTGTGGTTTTACAGTGGCTATAAACAGGTTATCAGTCTTTCTTACATTTCTTGTTACATTAATATATCTCCCTATCACAGAAGCTACACATAATCTATTGTCATTGGTATATTTTGGTAATAATAGCAATGGTTGAAATCGTTCACGACCGGATGTCTTAATTATATCAGGTATTCTAATCTCCAATCCTACCGCAGAACTTCTCATATTACTAATTTTTATAATAGCTAGAGTTTGTGCCCTGTGAGCCGTACACAACGCTATTAGTGTCACTGCTTTTTCCGTTAAATCCAGCAATTTTAAATCATGCAATGGCTTCATCTTTTTCAAATAATTTAATGCTATTAGAAAGGTCCCATGTAAATGAATATTTAGGCTTTGCCGGCCTTAACTTAGCTATGCTTTTAAAAAATCCACTTATAATTAAATCGTCCCCTATTTTATCAGTCGATAAAAGTGACACTGCAGATCTATAAGTATTTAAGGTTGAATAAGGAGCACCATTCTTATAACTGTACCTAAGAAAACTTAACAGACAAATATGTGTAAGTGTTTGAAACACGTTGTCGGTAATTAAACAAAATTGTCACCAATTTTAAAGACTTGATTCATACTGTTTTAACGTTGATTTTGATAGTGATGTTAATAAAATATCTATATCTTCTCGAGGTACATTTTCCCCCATAAACGCTTCGCTGATACTTTCCCAGCCATCAAACGTAGGTGTCCTCTCGGGAGTTGCTTCGATATGCATAATAATAATTTCTTATTAGGTTCAATTATTAAAGGCTCGCCACTTGTTAATCGTTTAAATAACGGGTACCACGATTGATTTAGCCAATCTGGCACTATCAAAATCCCCAATGTACCGTCTCGTTGTATTTTAACTAGCGGGATGAACTTAAACTAAAGGGAGAAAAAGCATAAAACTTTAATTTTGTCCACTTGACTGTAAAGGCATCCATAAGGCATCCATAAATCAATCTTCTCGTACCACAGGTTTGCAAACTGCAGGTGAATTTCCGAAAGGGTGAGTTCCAATCAATTTATTGCTGATTATTATTTTCTTAATTTAACGCAACCTATGACTTTTCCCTGGCAATACTTCTGCAAGTTTCCGTACGTAAATTTTTCTTCTGGCTTCTTCAATTATTCATTATCAGTATCATTATTACCCGTTATTGAACTCCGGCTTTCTATGCCAATAACGAACTACGATCACTCCTCGTTCATTTTCTGTTACATTACCTTGTCGTTACTACGTTATTCGAAAAGAAAATTTACAAATTCCTTATGTTCTGTTCAAATAATTGTTATTTTCGATTCTGTTTAAAAAAGTAACTATGCATTCGTCTTTTTACGTTACACATAATTTTCCTACATTTTTGCTTCATTCATTAATCTCTTTAAACAACAGACGAAAGATGATAAAAAGTATGTCTTTTTTTTTATACGCAGTTTCCTGCGATACATGCCGACTTGTTTGTTCGGGGCTTCGTAGTACAAGTGCGGCGCGTAGCCAACGCTATTGCGGGAGATCCGCCTTCAGACTCGCACTCAGAGCCGTACGTAGTAGGTATACCTGACTGTGGTTTCATCAATGGGTCTTCGGTCAGCCGCAAAGTATCTATGAAGTCGTAAAATCCGTCAGGGTCCGCTCCACGAAGGCGGTATCACCGACTATACTGTAAGAGTTAGGTTACTGTTACACTGGACGCGTATTCGGACGACTAGTCTGTCGTCCGTATACAGCTAGTGATGGATCTCGGTTAGGTATGGGTTATGGGGGGGAAATCGCACTTCCCCTCTCCCGGGAGAAACGTGATACTAACTAACTAACTAGGTATGGGTTATGGACGTTTCAGTACAATGGAGAAGGACGCGTGGTCAAACATCGAACTGGAAGGATCAATCAAGAGTTCCAACTAGGGAGAGAGACAAGCAGATAAAGAATAGGTTCGCTCATTCGGGCCCGAAGGACGGAGGTGTGGGGGCCGTATTCAGGTATATAACTCTTCGCAGGCCTGCTCGTGTCAATTGAGTAGATTTAACGGAGCGTATACTGGTAAACCGAGTCTCGGAAGGATGGAGAGCATTACTTTGCGAGATATCGGCCCAACGAGCTCCGTGAGCGTCGTATTTCGGAAGTCAGTCCATTAGGGACGAGGCACCGAACGCATCAGTCAGGCACTACTAAAACAGGCCCCGCCCTACCAAGCACGTGCCGGTAAAAGTCATGACCCTGGAACACATATGGCGATGGATCATGGCGCGCTTGGCAGACGCTGCAACGTCCGTGGTACGTCGGAGAAAGGGGGCATCAACCTTAGGGAATGGTGCGATATTCAACCCAGAACGCGGGGGGTAGTCCCTGATGTAACTGATATTTTGTCTTCGAAGAAATTTCGGTAAAGTCCAGTGGGGTATCGATCCGTGTTGCGTTCCTTGAAATTACTAGAGAAGGGGGTATACGCGATCTACTCTAATTCATTTTCCACTCTAAATTCATAACCCAGCTATCAATTAGATTAAATTCACTTGGCGATGAATTCATTTATGGTTCACCGCGGCTCCCAGGGGAGGTGACCGACGAACCCGACCACGTCTCTACTTGAGGTCGGCTAGAATGGCCTCCCCATGTATCGTCATTGGAGTCCCGGGACTCCCTCCTTGACCTTAATGGGGGGTGGTAATTTGACAATGGGTAAACAGAGGTGGGGAGTTCCTGAATTACTCGGGACATAATTGATAAGGTAATTGATAAGGGGTTGAAGTAGGCGATGCAGCTCTCTCTCTCGATGATGACGTTACATACGATGATTACCACCCTTGTACAGACTCGGTCTGTGGTTGACGCAAACAGTGAGCTGGTACTCACTTAGGAGACGAAGGATCGGTTACCCCGACGTCCATACTCCTTTAGCTAATATATTAGGTAGGGATGGGACGATCCTAGTGACTCTCCGCCCCCCCCCCGCACGAGTACTTCCCCACCTCCATGTGGCCCGGGCCTAAAAAAGTTGGGACGGTTGGAAAGTCGGGGGAAACAGTATCCCCTGGTAACGCCCACCGTAGTCCTATTGCAGGGCTACGGGGGGGATCGTACTTCCCCTGTCCCGGGAGACCTCGAGCATAAACTAAACTAAACTAGGTATGGGTTACCTCGCTCAAGCGCTCGTGCCGTACGCACGACCGAATCAAATGCCCCTAAATAAATGGGAGCGGTTATACTGCACGCGTATCGGTCGTCCGATGTCGCACGCGTTCGTCATATACGAGCATCAAAACGCACGGGAAATTGCCGACACGACATCACTTCAACCGTTATAATTTAGTTATTTTTCAACATAGGGCTCTGATGTAACGCTCATATAAAGCTGAAGGAGTATTGTGTTCAAGTTTACGCACAAAATTTTAAAAACCACTACTAATACTAAATTAATAGAAAAAAAAACAAATACTCCTGTTTTGCAACAAAAAATTAACTACATACAAAATACTAAGTTGAATAGCAAAAACAGCTATGCACATCAATATGAAAAATAACTATTTACCTTATTAACCATTTCATTATTTACTTAAAATTATTCCTTACATTGATGGCTACATTAATATAGTTATTTTTCATATTGTTCCGGAACGCGGCCCTTACCGAATTCTGCAGCCTTCAATACACGCGATAACCATTCGAACGCCTTAACGCTATTAACGTAATCATCGCGATTACCGCGTGCGCGTGGCTCGCAATTCGGTTGGGCGCGCAATTCCCCTTCCTGAGCGACGATAAGATCGTTGTCACCGCGTTCTCCGGTGACCTCTGACTTCGACACAACCGTTATAATCGCCAATCGATCACCACGTGTTACCTTTGTTCTAATCCAGCTTAACAGCACGTGGACCATAGCTTTTCGGCTATCACCGTTATTGTATAACACCGTACTCCGTTAATTGTGTTTCGTTTTATTTATTGCTGTAAATTCAGTGCGTACAGTTTTGTTCACTCAAATTAAAATTAAGTACACAACCACCGCACGTGCGAGGCTCAGTTAATTTCTCTCACCCCGATCGCAAATCCCCCATACGGGATAACACCAGCCACGAAACACATATTGATGTACATAATCGTTTTTGCTATTCAACTTGGTATTTTGTATGTAGTTAATTTTTTATTGCAAAAGAGGAGTGTTTTTTTATTAATTTAATATTAGTAGTGGGTATTATAGTTAATGTACTAATAGAGACACGTGGAGTTTACGCTGTTCAACAAATTCTTATCGGAGAAGTACGACCTCCATTGGTTCGGATTTACCGGTGCTATCGCTTGCAAGTACCTTGAGCGAAGGTGCCACGAGAACAAAGCATAGGCAACATAGCCTGGGCCCTGGACTAGAAAAACATTCAGTTCAGGTGCCACATAAAAGGATTCCCGAAACCTCGCCGCACCAGGTCGGACGAAAAATCAAACTGGCTTGAACGACCTGCGTATACGGACGAACTGGTCGTATTCGAGCAATTTTAATTTAAGCAATCGCTTCAACCGTTATATTTTGGTTATTTTTCAACATAAGCTGAAAGAATGTTGTTTTCAAGTATATGCACAAAATTTTGGTTACTGGTAATAAATATAGTTATGATTAATGTTAAATTTTGAAATGCCGATTTGGCACTGTTCCCACGTATGGATCAATCAGGAAAAAATATTACTGTATTCCTTGAATTTTCAACTTTAAAATACACTTTTCAAAACAATGGAGCGTTTTCGGGAACATGTAGAAAAATAATAAAGTTTACCATGATCTATGTCGCGCGGCGTGTGCAGATCACGCGATCAGTCGAACAGTTGAGACGCGGTACGCGGCTGAACATCATGGTAAACTTTATTTTTTTTCTACATTTTCCCGAAAACGCTCCATTGTTTTGAAAAGTGTATTTTAAAGTTGAAAACTCAAGGAATCCAGTAATATTTTTTCCTGATTGATCCATACGTGGGAACAGTGTCAAATCGGCATTTCAATATTTAACATTAATCATAACTATATTTATTACTAATAACCATAATTTTGTGCATATACCTGAAAACAACATTCTTTCAGCTTCATAATGAGCGTTAAATCACAGCCCTATGTTGAAAAATAACCAAAATATAACGGTTGAAGTGTTGTCGTCTCGGCGATTTTCCGTGCATTTTGACGCTCGTATACGACGAACGCATGCGACTTCGGACGACCGATACGTGCAGTATAACCGCTCCCATGGATTTAGAGGCGTTTCATTCGGTCGTGCGTATCGATATTCCTAACCGAGACCCATCACTAGCTGTATACGGACGACGGGCTAGCGTCCGAATACGCGTGCAGTGTAACCGTAACCTTTGGGTCGACCTACACTGTTGATCCGCTCCCGCTTCGTTCACACTCCGCTCTCGGACAGTGTTCGAGTTCACATCCCTGAGTATCCACACTATCCGTCGTTCACGATCACATCCCTCAGTTTATTTTCCTCCTTCGTACTATCGAGTTCATAATCATTTTATTCCATACAGTGGCAGTATTTTCGGATGAAGAATTGGCTCTAATTGCCGTCGCATTGGACAAAGAACATAAAAAAAGTGAAAAGTGTCAAAGAAGAGAAAACAATAGGTCAATGTGGATTCATCCCAGTTGGACGCTGAGAAAAACTAAAGGGGTATATTTCACGTTATATTCCCATTTAGTGTCTGAGTTCGGGTACATTTGAAATGATATTATCCAAAATTAAGAAAAGAATTTCTAAAAGAAATACCAAATTTCGCAGAGCTATTTGTCCGAGGAAAAAATTAGTTGTATGCCTAAGGTAAATAGTACATGTTTAAATATTAAAACACTTAAATGAATACCAAACTCATTATAGAATCCAAAATTAACATAGACATCCATGATCGGTATACATACGACATATCTGTGTCCTGGAACAATCGACAGAATGGCCAATCGTATTTTCCCGCGTTATAAAAATTGTTCACTGTAGTATTTGGTGTTGTAACACCGTATCTTGTAGCATACCCCACTGTGTATAAAAGGAGAAGTCCTGACTGAGTCATCAACACACAGTCCAAACCGCTGAATCTAGAAGCATGGTTGTGGGAATATTCAATATCTCTTATAATTAGTCCCGATAAGATATCCCATTGCATTTTGGTTTAAAATTGTTGAAATTCCATCTAGAGGGGGCGAAAAGGGGTAAAATTTTGTTTCAGTTCATTTTTCAACATCTCTCAATCTATATGTAATATTCCACTGCTTTTACTACAAAATGCTACTTATACAAATTCCTGAAAATTAAAATATATTAGTACATACTATGCTTTGCCTGGCGGTCATATTGACAGTGACTCTTAATATCAGTAAAATATTTCTTGAGAGGATAGAATGAACTAATGTTTGAAGATTTGTATGTAAAAATATAAATTTGCATGAACATGCGCAGTCTAGTTATCAGCAAATATTGAACACGACATAAAATAAGTAACAATGGAATTATACAAAGAAAATGTGGTTCCAACAAGGTGGATGCCCTGCTCATTCTGCACGGATAATTACTCAATTCCTCAACGTGACATTCGGAGATCGTTGGATTGGTCCTGCAGGAAATCATAAATGGCCCACACGTTCTCCAGATTTAACACATCTGGACTTCTATTTGTGGGGATAATTAAAGCAGCAAGTGTATAATGAAATACCAACAACCGAAGAAGATATGAAAGAGGGTATAAGAAGAGCTTATGCGGCGATAAACACAACTGAAATTCAACATGCCGTATTATGCGCCAAGCAACGCTTCAGAGCATGTATCAATGTTCAAGGTCACCATTTTGAACAGTTGTATTAGTGGTGTATAAGTTAAGAAAATATTTCTAAATTTCAACACTTTTCATTGGCCGTATTCACTTCACCGTTACTTGATCATTCGAAAAATCGTGGATCGACTGGTAGAATTGAGAAACTCGTTCAAAATCGGTTCAGTTCCGGACAAGTTCGATCTCACTCCAGCAAAATATTGTTCTCAAGGATCGTTGTTAGAATGCGATCGAAGCGAGATTGGAGTGTTACCCATAATGTGAATACGGCTAATCTAAATAACAGAATAATATTTGATTGAACCGAGAACGGAATGTGGACCGAGCGAGAGCGGATTGATAGTGTGGATTGACTGTTAATTAACACTAGGTTTACGGGCACTTATCGTGTAGGTATCTCCACGGCACGCATCAACGAACCCGCAGATTTTCTTTAAAAAACAACTTATTTTATATAATACACAATTTATGATCTCTGAAATTAATGCATAGCTATAGAGGTAGGTATACCACATAGAGAATTTCGAGGTTATAAAGCATTCGAAATGCGTCAAAATGACGCGTCCCGTAAACCTAGTGTTAATATCGCCTGACCGGGACCTAAGAAGAGGAAGGTATACAATAGTTGTCAACGAAATGGGTCTGGACTTTCTGTCGGTGAAACAGTTTTCGTGGATCGGGATCCCCGACTAATTTTGCAACCAGGCAGTTTGTGGGTGACCGAAGGCCCATTGATGAAACCGCAGCCAGTGCCGTGCGTATCTTACAGAAGTATATTTACTTTATATCTCAGGCCCCTGTTATCTCTTTCTCAGTAATATGTAATTGACGTATTAATAAAGAGTAACATATAGTTGTCGAAGATTAGAAAATATATAAACTTCTTCCGTGAATGTCACAAGTTAAACATTCGTTTACGACGAATATGTATTTGCATGAATATAATAGTAACTCTAGAATGGCAAATTAGTTTCTTTCAATCTTGAAAGGTAGATGGCGTGTAATAAAACCGGAATTTCCAAAGGGAAAGTTCAATATTAATTATAACGGGTTGAAGACCGACGGGTCAGGACCTAAAGGAAATTCCGGGTTTTTATTAGATCACCATGCACCTTGGAGAGTCAGGTATAGCCATTCTTTACATCCCTCCCTCTACCCCTCTCTCTCGCTCTATCAATCTCGTTAATTAATTACTCTGAATTTTTTGTAACAGTCAATCATTTATATAACTTATTTTCCAAATTGTATGCTGTACCAAAATTTTGTTAAATATACCAAAAAGGAAGAAACACTTCCGTGTTGACATCCTACGGCCTTGAACAAAGTTCGAGTACCATAAAAGACTCACATGACGGGTTTTATGGCCAAACCTAGTGTCTATTTGTAAAGTCAGTCGGGGGTCCCGCTCCACGAAAGCTATTTCACCGACAGTACTGGTGTCCAGATTACGGTCGTAGAAAAGGGTAACGAGTGAAAAAGAGAGAGGGATTAGTTCCCCGATGTAACATCTTTTTGGGACGATAAACGGAGGTACAGAAATCTGTTTATGACATTTACAATGCAATGAATTTCTCCATTACAGAACGGGATTGATTTTCTTGCTCCATTGTTACATTCTTCCGAAGTTTATCTTGATATTCTTTTGATTTTCATTCAAAATTTTTTCATTTATGGTTTATTTATTAATTTAGAATTTATTTAGAATTTATTTGGGCTTTATGTATTTGGAATTTATTTAGAATGTATTTAGAATATACTTAGAATGTATTTAGAATGTATTTAGAATGTATTTAGAATGTATTTAGAATGTATTTAGAATCTATTTAGAATCTATTTAGAATCTATTTAGAATCTATTTAGAATCTATTTAGAATCTATTTAGAATCTATTTAGAATCTATTTAGAATCTATTTAGAATCTATTTAGAATCTATTTAGAATCTATTTAGAATCTATTTAGAATCTATTTAGAATCTATTTAGAATCTATTTAGAATCTATTTAGAATCTATTTAGAATCTATTTAGAATCTATTTAGAATCTATTTAGAATCTATTTAGAATCTATTTAGAATCTATTTAGAATCTATTTAGAATCTATTTAGAATCTATTTAGAATCTATTTAGAATCTATTTAGAATCTATTTAGAATCTATTTAGAATCTATTTAGAATCTATTTAGAATCTATTTAGAATCTATTTAGAATCTATTTATAATTTGTTTATAAATTATTTATAATTTATTTAGAATTTATTTAGAATTTACTATTTTTAAATATTGAACATTCTTAGTTATTGTAAAGTTCAAATACGGATCTTCTGTAGCACTTACAGCTCAATGTGCAGTTAATATTATTTATAGACTTTGTAAAGATTGCTGTCATACACAAAATCCGTTTTGGGATATAATGATTATCTATATATATTTTGCACTTATTTTATAAATAAATAATATTTGTATATCATTATTTAAACACAACGTGTATTTACTTACAAGATGTGCTTATAAAACTTTGTAATAATCATATTTGTTTGAAATTCGAATACGTCGTTGACACTCCGTCGCGCAGTCGAAGTTTCCCGTGGTTTCGCAAGATTTCGCCGCGCTCCTTGTTCCTAGAAATATCACGCAATTTCGTCAAACCCAATCCTGGCATCCACCTGTATAGCGCGATGACTCACTGCCAATCACCGAGTTGTGAAGAATAGGAAGAATAGCGATACTGTCCTCACGCGACAATTTGCACACACATCGCGTCGTTATCGTAAAGTTTCCTTTGTTGCACACGACCAACAATTATTATCGCACGCGCATCGCGTTAAAGTTCACTACTATTTACTTTGTTATATCGTCTAATAAATTTTCAAAGTGTTCGGTCAAGTATCGCAATTGGCGTGTGTTTATTGGGCTCAAACAAGAGTCCTCCTTTAATCTCCACGCTCAGCGCTGAGGGATCCCAGCAAACTCAATTATAGAAAGTTGCGAGGAGTGGCCCGTTTCATTACAATATTCCTAAATAATAATTTAGTATCGCAAAATTATTCAATCAAGTTACTCCACATTTTTTGAACATTGTAATTTTATAGCCCTAAACTAGATACCTGAATGTATGTCAATAAATTTATGCAAGACTTTTTACATTTCTTAAACGTGCGAAACTTTGTTTAATGAAAATGAATAAAAAAACTTTCGTATCTTATTTAATTTGGGAGATACTAGCTGAACATGAACATATTGCCAATTAGTTTATTATTTCACTACTCACAATAAATAAAATTATTGTTAATAAATGATGTGTAAATCAATTTATATGTAAAAATTTACGTATTGATAGAAGGTAATTGTTTGTGCGTATTAAGATTCTTATATCGCGTTATTACTTCAGAATGTAACAAAAAGGATATGAAAAAAAATTAAAAAACCTATAAAAAGTCACATTACTTTTATAGATAACTGAAAATATATACAGGGTGAGACATTTAAAAACCGGCCACCTGAATAACTTGGCTGCTATTGGTGTGTTACGTCCCGCGTTGCGGTCGTTACTTTATTTATAATTTCGGGTCCTGGCTCTTTTAAGGTGCTAAAGCACGCCCTGTGTAAACTTATCGGTGAAGTACGCGGTTTGGATTTGGAACGGGAAGGAATAGGAAATCACTCTCGTTTATAACAATAATAAGAATATTACATTTAAATAAATTCCACGCTTTTCATGTTTCACTTCACCAAGAATTACATGGGAATGATTTTCAACACCGTGTAAATTTTTATGAATGGGGTCTGCAGAAATTACAGAGTGTGAGCTGTTTTTGACTAAAGTTTTGTTTACGGACGAAGCCGTACCATGAAGCCAACACTTCAGAGCATGCATCAATGTTCAAAGTCACCATTTTGAACACTTGTATTAGTCGTGTATTACTGTTAGATAAATAAATCAACGGTGCTTGATTATTTCCTCAAAGTAAAATATTTTCAATCACAATTCGCTTAACCCAGACCACGAATGACCTTTCCAATAGGTCATTGTATTCGTCTTGAAATACTCTATCAGAATGTAAGTAAAAAAACATACCATTCCATTTAAAAAACCAGAGATGACCTTCATATCTTCTGGACGCCACAATCTATCAAAAAACCTGGAAACATCGGATGATCAGCCCCTTGATACCAAATAACCTTGGCCTGATGCATTTTTTCCTATCACCAATAGCAGCCAAGTTATTCAGGTGGCTGGTTTTAAGTGTCTCACCCTGCATACATTCGCGCGTTGTGGATTATACGTACCTTTAAACCGACGTATCGCATAGTTTTGTTCCCGCCAAATAAAAATTGACCCAAATCATGGCAATCCGCGCGCATGGAGTGTCAGCGGATCACGGCTCATCAAGGGCGTGCAGTCACTTTAAAGACTCAACGACGTGCAGGAAAAGTCGGTAGAACAGATGTTTATTTACCCCGTAGAAGATGTCGATAACTTGTGCCCGCGGTATTTGAGTCAAATCCACCTGTATCGCATTAACTCTGATTACTCGATAAAATTCGCAAGAAATGTAAATATCTTCTTACGAATATTATCGAGTAGAGAGGGTTAACGCCCCCTCTAGTTGTCACGTATCAGAATTGTCCTGTCCACGAGTATCCATGAAATTAATCCGCACATGCACGTACACCACAGAAGTCCGCGAAAAGTGTCCACACACTCTGAGCCATTGTCCCGGTCGCGAAAAATGTCCATACACACTGCGCGATTGTCCCGACCGCAAAAATGTACACACACTGCGCGATTAAGTAGACCCGCGAGCTGTTCCTCCGTTGGGTTTAACGCACTACAGGTTACTCAAAACTAACACTTAAAATAATTAATTTAAAACTATTTAACACTAATTTTTAACCTACTCTAATTAATTTATAAGATCTTTTTATACTAATTTCAAACATGCAATAATAAATAAAACCTACAATAATTAATAAAATTTACAATACTTAATAAAATCTACAATAATTAATCAAATCTACAATATTTAATAAAACCTACAATAATTAATAAAATCTACAATACTTAATAAAACCTACAATAATTAATAAAATCTACAATAATTAATAAAACCTACAATAATTAATTTGCACTATTTATAACGACGACTTACGCGACACTACTAAATAATCACTACGTAATCGCTAAATAAACTAAAACTTAGTTTTCCGAACATGAACTCTATTTGCTCGTAGAATGCAAAGGGCACCGTTCGGAAAGGACGACTGATATTGTTGAACTGATCCTCCCTCGTTAGGATCGATGTGGCGTAATAGGTCGATCCTCACTCTTTCATGGACAATACTTTTTGGAAAGGAAAATCTACATGGGAAAGTGTCTTGGAGTTCGCGTTTCTTTTCGTATATTCTCTTAGAGCAACACGTGTATTTTTTTTCATACACCACTCGGAGCCTCGGAGCCACTTGGCCACGATGCCGAGGGTGTGCGAATCTGGATATTATAAAACTGTCTCTTGTATTCAGCAGTGCGACTACCCGCGGATTGCCTGCAACGTGTTGCTGCCATCGACGAAGACCTTGCCCATTGTGTTTTCAGCTGTCCCTCTTGACATTAACTTGTAAAAAGAACTTTCAACCTCGAATTCCAACTCCATGTTAGAAATGGTTCATATTACAAAGAATGTATGTGTTTAACAATTTCCTTTATTTTATTTTATGTAGTTTCTTCATGCATCGTAGTGCAGGTGCGGAAAATTTCATCTTAGGTTCATTCTAATATCATTATACGTTTTGTATGATCCATGTTAATTGCATATTTAAACATTGCATATTTAAACTCAAACACTTGGAGTAAGATCGAAGTGGTAATAAAATATGCAATGCACATAAAACATACAGTAAGTCCATATTCAATATTTCAGGAATGAACAGCGGAGCGCTCCGTTTCAGGTAGCAAGCTGCCTTCGTCGGTCGACCGTAAGCGGCTGGTGTCATTCACACCTGAATGACTTTTATTTAGGGGGTGACTGTATGGACGAGCTTGTCCTCCGTCGCGGATTGCCGAACGATATTTTTAAACGACTGCAAGCGTTAATTGCTTATCGTTCGAAGTTTCGCTCGATAAAATAATTTCTTTATTCCTGAAATATTAAATATTGACTTACTGTATGTTTTATATGCATTGCATATTTTATTATCACTTCGATCTTACTCCAAGTGTTTGAGTTTAAATATGCAATGTTTAAATATGGAATTAACGTGGATCATACAAAACGTATAATGATATTAGAATGAACCTAAGATGAAATTTTCCGCACCTGCACTACGATGCATGAAGAAACTACATAAAATAAAATAAAGGAAATTGTTAAACACATACATTCTTTGTAATATGAACCATTTCTAACATGGAGTTGGAATTCGAGGTTGAAAGTTCTTTTTACAAGTTAATGTCAAGAGGGACAGCTGAAAACACAATGGGCAAGGTCTTCGTCGATGGCAGCAACACGTTGCAGGCAATCCGCGGGTGGTCGCACTGCAGAAGACCAGAGACAGTTTTATAATATCCAGACTCGCATACCCTCGATATCGTGGCCAAGTGTCCCTGAGGCTCCGAGTGGTGTATGAAAAAAAATACACGCGTTGCTCTAAGACTATACGAAAAGAAACGCGAACTCCAAGACACTTTCCCATGTAGATTTTCCTTCCCAAAAAGTATTGTCCATGAAAGAGTGAGGATCGAGCTATTACGCCACATCGATCCTAACGAGGGAGGATCAGTTCAACAATATCAGTTATCCTTTCCGAACGGTGCCCTTTGCATTCTACGAGCAAATAGAGTTCATGTTCGGAAAACTAAGT
>NW_015373968.1:46450-54510 GCF_001272555.1 Dufourea novaeangliae
GGACAGGACAATTGTGATACGTGACAACTAGAGGGGGCGTTAACCCTCTCTACTCGATGATATTCGTAAGAAGATATTTACATTTCTTGCGAATTTTATCGAGTAATCAGAGTTAATGCGATACAGGTGGATTCGACTCAAATACCGCGGGCACAAGTTATCGACATCTTCTACGGGGTAAGTAGACAGCTGTTCTACCGACTTTTCCTGCACGTCGTTGAGTCTTTAAAGTGACTGCACGGCCCTGACGAGCCGTGATCCGCTGACACTCCGTGCGCGCGGATTGCCATGATTTGGTTCAATTTTTAAACGCTTATAACTAACAAACGAAGCATTTTTCGCAATTTCGTTATTCTTGATTTTCGTCTTATTTTGCCTCAAAGAATCACCCCTTAAATTTTTTCCCACTAGTTGTCGAACACCCTGTATATTTGCTTGATGACATGCCTTCGGCCTCGGAGGGGGATACCGACATCCCTCTCTTCAGGGTGAAACGTACTTAACTAATTAACTAACTAGGTATATATTTAGACTAACAGAAATAAAATATAAAAAGCGACCACAGAGAAAGATACGAGTAATCGTTACATTTTCCAAATTTGATACACTTGTGTTGTTGTGCCTAATGCGTATGAATTGAATATTGGGCTTGGGTTAAAATGCATTATTTTTTTGAGCGTATACGATTTGTTTCCATGCTCTTTTTTCTGATATATACATAAATCATATATTCTACAGCTCGATTAATTCATGAACTCAAATTTTTTTTAAATTGTGACATGCGGCGGTTTTTTCTTGCAGTCACAGATATAAGGGCCGAAACAAAAAATCGAATAGACTCTGTTTAGGATGCGAGTTTGTCGCGGGTCGAGTCGTTCATTAGATTGAGATGATTGTCTAAGGATAGCTAATTCTATCCTGAAAAGGATACGAAGTGAACGTGGAGATAGAGCGAAAAAAAACACGGGATCTTAGCCATAACAGTTTATTGTTCAGATCCTTAACAATCTTCACGAGAACACGATCACACACGGTGGGCACTGGAGAGCCGCGAAGTGGTAATCGAAAGTGCTGAACACGAAACAATATGGGCGATCACAAAAATCGTTTACGCGAATTGCCGAATATCGGCACGAATTATACTCGAGCGTCGAGAGCAATAAATCTAACACTTGAGGTGTTGCGGCGATTGACGCGCGAGTTGAAAGCGAGAGGTTTGTTAAGATCTGCTATTGCTACAAAGGTTCATCGCAGATTGCTTGGCGGGCAACGAAGTTTCTACCGGTTTTGTTCAACATTCGTTGGGATTTTTCCAAGAAGCACCGGATTGGTTCCAGGAATATCGATCACCGCGAAAATATCGATAGATAATCGATGATTATAACAGAGTTGCGCAGATCCCGTAAATACGGTTACAGAACTCAGAGATGAAACCAGCAAATCGGTGCTGGGCTCACGCAATCGTCAACAGGCTCGCAGTATGGTGTGAGAGCGCCCTACTCCATTTACTTATGACGAACGCGTCTCTTATATTTTGATTACGAAACAGACTCATTGATTTCATGCAACATACGAACTTTCTCGTCTTACAATTTCTGTGTATCATTGTTATTTATACAACGAAATAACCTTCAGTGCCAATAACGAAACAGTATTATCTATTTATTAGTTCGAGTAACTTCATTAAAATTCCATTTACACACTGACATTGTGGAAATCGGCCGTACCTCCTGCTTCATGCAGAATAAGGCCTACTCTCCACTAAGGCGTCTCGTCATAAACACGTCAATGTAGCGTACAACATGACGATTACGCCATGCTTGAGTTTCTGTCCACTTGAGCGTGTTGGAAGCGTATAGGAAGAGTACAGAAAGCACCATTTTCCTAATTCGCAAAGATGTCGGGCGACGAAGAGGACCTCATCGCCTTATGTTGTAATTATATTCGACGGCGTAAAAGTCGGAAAAGATATTGGTTACATCCTTACATAGAAAAGAACATAAATGATCATGTATTTCATTCTTTCTATAGAATGAATCAAAATACGTGCAAGAATTTAGTGCGTTTGGTAGATCTGCAAATCAAAAAACAAGACACTAAAATGCGATATTGCGTTAGCCATGTACAAACATGGATATTTTTTCTATTTTTTGTATATTTTTTCTATTTTATGGGTAACTTTTCAACAATCTGTACGAATTTCTCGGACATATTTCACGCTAAAACACACATGAAAATTTTGCGTCCTTCTATACGCCCAGCGGCAGACATCGTTGACGACGCACTTCGGCCGAACGCATGCAGCGACGAAAACGCAACGCTGACAATGGACACATGTCCATTCTTTTACATTGGTCGCTACATGGAAGCGTCTTGCAAGCGTCACATGTCTATGAAGCGTCTATGACGAGATGCCTTAGTGGACAGTAGGTCTAGAAGCCAAAATTGCAAGTGTACAGTATCGGGTACTCATAAAAAAAATATTTGGTAATATAGAGGTTTGACGTCCTCACCGATCGCAATGACGTTGAAATATGCTGTCAAGGTCATCATTTTGAATAACTTTTTCCTATACAGGTTACTGTTGCTCGGGCTTAATTTGCGAGGTATTCACAAGAAACTTTTGTTAAACTTAGATTTGACTGGTAGTATGTATCGATCAGAGTTGGCTAAAAACACTCCACCCAGTGATAACTGTACCCGACATCCGACCACACATCACGCATTTTTTTTTCTGGTGGGAAAACCTTGGAAAGGTGCACCGCCTCCGCTGGTGGTGGAGACGCTCAATGTGGGGTTTCACCCACTAAAAACCCCCCGGTGACCCTCGGGCGTAGGGCTAGCAACGGGATCAGCATAACCGCGACCAGTCCCACTCATTGCCCTCCCCTATAAGTGTTTAAGGTAAGGGATCTTCTCTGGAGGGCGGCGTTGCTCCCCCCCCCCGGCCGGACTGCTGCGATGCCGTCCCTCCACCTCCTACCTACAGCGCTGAGGGGCCACCTCTCGACGCTGTCTTCGCGTGAGCCGAACGCCAAAGGAGGTGGTAATCCCAGTACCACCTCCTCGGCCCGGATGCCCCGCGTGCGACGCGAGGGTCATCGCGGTTGTGACCCTATGAATTGCGCCACCCGTAGGGAAACCCCTTGTCTGTTGAAGAGGAATGAGGCGGTTCAGGGCGTCCGAGGTTCCCCCGTTCCAAACCCATCTCCGGGGAGGGGGACGGCCGCGGGAGCAGTAACTTGCCGCCTCCGCGCCCGCCTCACTTCTCTTCTTTCATCTCTGTGTGAGGATTTCCTCACAGAAGGAGGCCACGGCGTCCCACGACCTCTCGTCGCGGACCATGGCTTCTACCACAGCCTGCGCCGAGAGGTCCCATTCTATGACGCGCTAGAGGGCTCAACTTTCACCGGCGAAAGACGGGCGTTCCTCCAGGTACTCGCCGAAACAACCGTGTCCGGTGAGCACCTGTGTGAGGCGGTAGATCAGCCTACCATGGCCGCGGTTCATCCATGCATCCAGGCATGGAAGGACCGCCCCGACTACCCTCTTGCGGGCGTCGCAGCTCAACTCGAGCTGCATCTGCCATGCATCGCGGGCTATCCGTTGGGACTGACGCCTCAACTCGTCGGTAATTTTAAATGATGACTTTTAATTTTAATTTTAAGCTGGGTTTCATGTTAAGAGCAATTTTTTAAAACCATTCATTTTTTAATGAACTCATTTTCCTAAGTATATATGTAGAAATGAAGGATGAATAGTAATGATAGTAGCATAAACAATTCTAATTTTTTCCTTTTCGTATTACCCGACATTTAGTCAAACATAAATGGAGTCTTATATTCGGTGCCGTTACGCCAATACAGAGAGTAATAGACAACCATTTGCGAAATCGGTGATTTCAAAATCAATAATACATCGACAGAAGGAAGTACTTTTCTCATAGCACACAGAACAATTTTCATTAAAAAAAAAAGAAAATGTGGACGAGCACCGAGCGATGCGTAATGGGGTGAATACCGCGGAAGGGAACGGCTCGAGTCGTTAGGGCCGCTTCTCGGAATTTAGGCCGATGGCACGCGACGCGGCCCGAGGGCACACGAAGTCGACACAGCGGTGGTTCTCGCATGTCCCGAGGTAACGCCGCGGCGAAAAAGCGCGGCCACTATCGTCCGTACTTCTAAGACGATCGAACATACTGTGGGGAAATTCGGCGTTTGGGTGAAATAATCCACACATATACGATCGTAAATCGTTTATTACGCGTTGGTCGTAGATCGCTCGAAACGTTGTTGCGCGTGTAACACTCGAGGCCTGACTGCCCTTTTTGTGTGTCCCGCGACGGCTTTTCAAGAGGGCCGTCGTCTGACGCATCGAACGAGAACGTTCTCGATTATTCGATAATGTATACAGACGACGGTCCTCGCCGTTCCGAGAACTTTCGCCCGAGCAGCCGAAGTGCGTTTTGTCGCAACGCGCTGATCGGCACGTCGTCTATGAGGCGGCGCGTTTGTTCACGTGCCGCCACAATACGACCGATATGTAATGAAAGACGGTTGTGACATACTCTCGCCTTTGTTGAGTGCACCTGGATCCTATCACCACAGATATGTTGTTAGACCATTGGAAGCCGAAGGTGACTACTTTTTTTTAAAGAAGTATTGTTTGATCCACTTTGTGTATCATTTAACTCTATTGATTAAAACGGCATAAACTTTCTTGGTCACTTGACAGTCCTCCACGAAGCCTATTTTGGCTGACTTTCTGTCGATTGTATCATTCGATATTGGAATTTCTATTACATCACGGTCGCCATTGACCGACGCGATTTGAAGGAAAAGTCCTGTGTCGGTCACCGGTGATGTCGAGTGTTGTTCCGGAACGCGGCCCTTACCGAATTCTGCAGCCTTCAATACACGCGATAACCATTCGAACGCATCAACGCTATTAGCGTAATCATCGCGATTACCGCGTGCGCGTGGCTCGCAATTCGGTCATGCGAGTTAGTGCAATTAACGTCGTCATTGAGCATGACAGCTTTTGCATAATGAAAAGTCTCATGGGGCTTATTATTACGGGGTCCGCCGTAACACGAAACATATGAAATAGGTTTACCAAGCTTTCTTAAACAGATGACACTGTGCAGACGTGTGTCTAAGAATCTCTGGGTGGTGGTTGGATGATAAAAAGTCGGTAATTATTTTGAACATGATACTCAGCACCGATTTCAATGAACTTGAAGTATGTTGTCAAGGCCATCATTCTGAACAACTTTTTCCTATACATATAATAGGTGGTCTCTTTTAGTTTCCGAGATATTCGTAAAAAACCGCACCTACTAATACTAATAGTAGACTCTAACTACAGGGTGTCTAAAAAAAATGTATACACTACTTAACGGGTCATAACTTTCTTATTTTTCTTTCTTTTCAGGATGTAATTAATTGGAAATAATGAGTGGACCAAGATTAACTATTGAAAAAAGAAAATTTATTTTAAAATGCTATTGGAAGTATGAAAATGTAGCAGAGGTACAAAGACAATATTGCAGGGAGTTTCAGACAGATCTACTTTTTCTTGTGGGGATACCTTAAAGATAAAGTCTACGTCAGAAAACCGACGACACTGGAAGAATTAAAAGCCGCATTTGAGCAAGAATGCGCTGCAACACCAAATGAAATGTTTGTTGAAGTTTGTGAAGCAATTGCTCACCGTTATCAGCAGTATATTGGTCAGAACGCTAATAATTTTGAACATCTGCGGTAGGAGGAAAAGTTATACATGTTATGTACATGCTTTTGCAATTTAAATATTAATTATATGTGAATAAAAACTGAAGTTATAATCATTCAAACTGTGTATACATTTTTTGGGGACACCCTGTATATTGCCATGTTCGGGGCTGTTGGCGAGTAAAATAACAATGAGTTCAGAGTCCCCACCATGCTAAGTTCTGTCGCCATGGCCTCGGCCTCAGCGCTTGCGCAAAAGCTGGATCGTGCTGGTGTATCGGCGTACGCAACATGGTGGGAGAGCGAATTTGTGTGTGCGAAAATACGTGTCAAGGGGAAGTGGCTCATGTGGCAATGTGTTCAGTGGCCATATAGTTAGAGTCTACTGTACATTGAATTTCGTCTATACGTGCACGTTCATGGCAATGTGTGCGTCAGCTTCGGGCGACCGCTTACATCCTGTTTCTATAAATACCTATAGCACAACAGCAGGCAAACCACGGGTGAACTTAAAAATCACACTTAACCAACTTCAATGATTTTGAATACTGAGATCAGTATAATGCTTTGAACTGTATATTTCTTTGTTCTTTAACTAGCTCTAACCTACCCAAATCGGTATAATGCTTTGAATAGTATTTTTTTTGTTTTTAACTAGCTCTAACCTACTCAAATCAGTATAATACTTTGAACAGTATTTTCAGTTTTTCACGATTATCACCTGTAGATATACAATGCAGTAATACTGATTTGAGTAGTTTAGAGCTAGTTAAAAACAAAAAAAATACTGTTCAAAGCATTATACTGATACACTTAAAGTAGTAATTAAATGTATAGATTTACCAAGTAGTACAAAAGAATAAATCGACTCACCCGTTCTACTTGTTGCCTTTTCAGCCGCTGCGACGTGTTTATAAAAAGAAAAGACTAGCGGCAGTCGCTGCTGACACACAGGCTGTCACGGACGTATTGGGTTTTGACATTAGGAGTGCCACCGTAGTTCCGAAGCTCTGTAATCGGGTCAGAGTGTCATACGAGTGTCGTATACCAGTCGTATAGTCACACAAACGATTTTTAAATACTTGAAACAGTCTGTTTGAAGTCACAAATTCAACGTCAGATAGCAAAAATTTCATAGAAGGAGAAAAATTAATTCATGCAGGCCACTTAATTTGTGTGAGACATCTAGTGTGAAAAAGAGGATCAATGTGAATTAACGGCTATTTGCCTTCAAACATCTAATTTAACAAAAGGGTATCCTTAAGAAGTGCCAATAATGATTGAAAAACATTAATTATTGACAACAATTATATAAACAATTAACATATATTGAGAATACAAATATAGTTATGATTATGTGTGCAAACATACGTACATTTACCTGAAAAAAAATAATTGTTATTTTTGCAATACAAAACTTTTAATATTTCCTTCTGTATTTTTAAACGACCCACTTTCGGTATTTCCGAAATTATTTTTTTAAGAAACCATTTTTTTCATTATTTCATTGAATTTAAGAAAATAATGGAAACGGACAGTGATGTCGGATGTAGATCCGATAAGTGACTCCATATACTCGGTCCCGAAATCTCCCTCTCAGTCCCCCCTGACTCGGGAAAACTAACGGTCGTGGGATTAAAAATTTTTCCTGAAATCAGGATAGGATATCTTAGGATCCAAGCTCATCGAATTAGTAGTATAAAACATGGATTCGGCCTCCTAAGAGGAGGTTCGTTGGGATATGGATTGGGCGTGTCCCGGCGAACGGGCATATAACTGCCAAGAAATTGGGACACGTAGTCCATCCATGAAGAGGTAGTGTGTAAGAGGAAATAAATGAAGAACCCTGTCGAATCCAGCCACAGAATTACCTTTCAGTCCCCCCGCCCCCCCGAACCACGGGAGATGATCAGCTACCGGGAAGCGACTCTTCATGGGAGTTAGGGTGGTGAACCACAGGATCCATGGAGGACGCGGAAAGGGAGGGTTCCGAGAAATGACCATGAGAGGTCGACCAAGTTTGGAACTCGGAGACCGCCGCATAGGGGGAAGTGGGGGAGCTTTGTTTCTAACACAACACCTGCTACACAGTATTCCCCCTTCGTCCTTAGGATAAGTAATCAAGTCGAAGTTTCAGGCACTGTCACAAGCATAGGAGGGGTACACCAAACCGCACCCGAATAGCGAGCGCACACAGGTCAATCTTCAATTAAAATAACTGCACATCGTGAACAGTGGACAAGGACTCGAGGTCACACACTAAACTAGAAGGATCAGATGCGTGTTTTAACCATTTTTTTTTTTTTTTTTTTTTTTTTTTGTGGGGGA
>NW_015373968.1:55885-58660 GCF_001272555.1 Dufourea novaeangliae
CGGACGGCCGTATCCCCGACCCGAATCCAGGCCTGGGGCGCCCGCCGCGACAGAGGCAGTCCGTGGAATAGGACCACCTCCGTCTTGGGCGGCGACACACTCAGCCCCAGCCCCTGGATTCCCCTGGCCAGCGTGGCCACCGCCACCTCGACCTGGCGGCTGACCCTAGCCACGTCCCTCCCCAGCCCGATGACGAGCGTGTCGTCGGCGTAGCACACGACACGCACACCGGGGGGGAGGGGCCCACGCAGCGCCGATTCGAACCCCAGGTTCCACAACAGCGGTCCCAACACGGACCCCTGGGGAACACCTCGGCAGACCCTCCGGATCACGAGAGCACCCCCTCGACAGGGGTACTCTATCGACCGGTCCGTCAGGTAGTCCCGTAGGACGGCCCACAGATACGGGGGCACTCCGTGGTCCCGGAGCGCCCCGCGCACCGCGTCCCAGCGGAGGGTGTTGAACGCGTTGGCTATGTCCAATGACACAGCCAATGCCACCCCCACCCCCCGGGAGACCGCCAGATCCGCGAGGGCACGGACATGGTTGACGGCGTCTAGCGTCGACCGGCCCTCGCGGAAACCGTACTGGCAGTCTGCCAGCCCGGAACCACCGACGGACAGCCACCTCGAGAGACGGGCAGCGAGCACACGCTCGAACAGCTTGCCCGCCTCGTAGAGGAGGCATATCGGCCGATAAGCCGAAGGGTCACCCGCGGGCTTTCCCTTTTTGGGGCCCAGGGACAACCTCGCCCGCTTCCATAGAAGCGGGACTCGCCCTGACATCAGACAGCCGTCCAGCAGCCGCCCGAGCTGGGGCCCGAGGACGCGCAGGGCCAGGCGCAGAGCCCTACAGGGAATGCCGTCCGGCCCTGGAGCTTTACGGCCTTCGAGGCGCGCGACGGCCACGGCGAGCTCCCCGTCGCTGACCCCCCATTCGGCGGATCACTCCACGGGGTCCGCCGGCTCGAGCGGCCGGCGACCCTCCTCCGGATCATCCGGAAAAAGGGTGCCGACCACCTGATCGAGCATGGGGGGGTCCAGGCTCTCGGTGACCGGGGGGGCAGCCGGCAGCAGTCGCCCTAAGACGATGCTGTAGGGGCGCCCCCATGGGTCACCGTCGAGAGTCCCGAGGAGCTCGTCCCACGCTCCCGCCTTGGCCCTCCTGATGGCCACCTGCAACTCAGCCCTCGCCCGGCGGTAGCCCTCGTACAGCAGGGCCTCCACCGCCGGGTCGCGGCGCCGTCTACGGCGGGCCCGGGCGAAGCGACGCCGCGCCGCGTTGCACGTGCAACGAAGCTCGGCAATGGCGTCGCTCCACCAATAAGAAGCCCGCCTCGGGGCCCTCCTGGCCCGGGGCATGGCGGCGTCACACGCCGCCGTCAATGCATCCCGGAGCCATTCGGCCTCCCGATCGACGTCCGCGACCGGCCCGGCCGGAATCTCCGGCCAGGACGCGGCGAGGGAGGCGGCCATCAGGGCGTCCTCCTCCAAGCGTCCGAGCGCCCACCTACGCGGCGGTCGGCCAGCGGCAGGGGGGTGGTCCCGTCGGGCGGCGGATACATCCATCAGGATGTGGAGGTGGTCGCTCAGCGATTCCACCTCGTCCGCCACCGTCCACCCCGTCACGAGATGCGCGGCGGCGGGCGTTGCCCACGACAAGTCCACAATAGACTCCCCTTTCCACCGCACGCACGTGCTCACTGACCCCCGGTTGAGCAACCGGCGGTCCAGTCCCGCCGCCCACTCCTATACAGCATCCCCCAGCGCGTCGGTCCTAGGGCTTCCCCACAGGGTGGACTTCGCGTTGAAGTCCCCCAGGACCAACGTCGGGCGCGCCGGACCACGGGACACCACGTTCCGTATATCGTCCAGCAGCGCCCCGAACGCAGCGAGGGGCATGCTCGGCGGAGCGTAGACACCGACCACCGCCAGGCGCCCGCGACGCACCGCGACGAAACCGCACCCCCGCGCAATCACGCTCATGGGCACGGTTCCGTCGCTCACCGCCGCCACGGAGCCCAGCGCGTCCCCCGCCCAATCCGGGCGGTCGAGGACGCGGTACGGCTCCGCGGCGACCGCCAACCCCACACCAAGCTCGGCCAGGCTATGTAGGAACAAGTCCTGAGCCCGGGCCGAGTGGTTGAGGTTGGCCTGGAGGATCCGAGTGGGGGGCATGAACACTAGGCCGTGTCCATGGCCTCCCCCCGGCCGGATCCTCCCTCCTCACCGACCGGCGCCTGCGCCGGTCGATCCACCTGCGGCTGCAGAGCAGCCGCACCCGGCGTCACCGCCGCACCCCCGCCCGGCACCGCCGTGGCCACGCCCCGCGCAGTCGCCCCCGCGCCCGGCACCGCCGCAGCCCCGCCCCGCCTGCTCCGCCGCGACGGCGGAGGCGCGCAGCCCCTGCCACCCAAACGGTGCCCGGCCGGCCGACCGAGGTCGGTACAGACCGGGCACTTGGGAGCCTCGGCGCATTCCCGGGCCACGTGGCCGGTGTCCCCACACGAGTAGCACCGCCCGCCGCGGTCCGAATCAGACGGACTACCGCGACGGACGTGCCCCTCTTCGAGGCACCGGAAGCACCGGAGTGGCCGGGCCGTGAGTACTTCCACCCGCGCGGACGACCACCCGACCAGCAGCCGGCCAGCGGCCTCCAGTCTCTTCGCCACGGCGACGGGGCACTTGGCCCACACCCCGCCGAGGCCGGATAGATTGCGTCTAACGACGCCGACCCGGACCTCGGCGGCGGTGCAGCCCCCGGCCGCAGCAACCG
>NW_015373969.1:0-573 GCF_001272555.1 Dufourea novaeangliae
AAAAATAGTGGTACTCCGCGATTAAATGCGATTTTAACAGTGTTCCGGCCGTTTATTGTTATTGCCACTGACTGGAGACTAATCTACGTTCTTTCAGCTACAAGTCGAATGCTTGGTCAAGACGAATCAGCCGTTATAGGGTACGAATCTACATTCTTTAAACTCCGAATGGAATGCATGACGAAGAAAAGTGTTGCCTGTTTAGTGGTTATGTAATTGGCACATATTTCGATCGGATTTACACTGCTAAACGAGCATCAGTTTTCCTCGTAATGGATTACATTCGTAGTTTAAAGAACGCAGATTAGTACTCTCTGGCAGCTGGGAACCAGTAATTACAAGAACATTGTTAAAATCTCAATTGTTTGCAACGGTTGACACTCGATCTCGCGATGCATACCCCGTTTAGTTCACTTTAAATAGCTCTTCCAACGTTTTATGGACAAGTTACGTCTTGACCAAGCATTCAGTTTGAAGGTAAAGGAACGTAGATTAATCCACTGTCATTGATAATAACAATAAACAATCAGAACACTGTTAAAATCGCATTTAATCGCGGAATACCACTATTTT
>NW_015373969.1:3360-175306 GCF_001272555.1 Dufourea novaeangliae
TGCACGCGTCAACACCGACGGAGAGCACCGATACCGCGGCTCGCTCTACCGCTCTCACTCGCACGCCGGGATGTCACCCGATTCCCGGAATCCCGCTACGAGACGGCTCATGACGGTAAGGCATTCCCGCAAGGGAAATTGTAATGAATGGGAATAACATAATATGAAACTTCTTTACCTCTTCTTGAACATTCATACTCCCATATAAATTATAAATATGTAAATTTATAAACGGGCATAGTTCTTCTTCGTTTTGCATTAGAAGCACTGCTTAAAGAACGTAGATTACTATTCTCTAACGGCTGGACACTAGTAATTACAAGAAGATTGTTAAAATCACATTTGTTTGCAACAGTTGATACTGTATCTCGTCATGCGTACCCCGGTTAGTTCACTTCGAACAGCTCGTACACCATTATACGGACAGCTTTCGGTTAGGTGAAGCACTCAATTTGTAGCTGAAAGTACGTAGATTAACCCACTCTTATTGATAATAACAATAAACAGCCAGAACACTGTCAAAATCGCATTTAATTGCGGAATACCACAATTTTTCAACCGGTGGCGCCATCCGTCGCGAATCGCTGAAACTGCTAGCGTAAAATTGGCTAGTAGTTTCAGCGATTCGCCACGGGTGGCGTCACCGGTCAAAAAAATAGTGTTATGCCGTAATTAAATGTGATTTTAACAGTTTTCTGGTCGTTTATTGTTATTTTGAATGACATAGGATTAATCTACGTTGTTTAAGCTACACGTGGAATTCTTGGTCAAGACGAATGCTACGTTTCATCCCTACTATAAGACCGCGAAGGCTACTATATGTATATGCCTATGGTTGCGTCACTGACTTCGTTGGCGTCTGGGCCAGGGGGGCTCCGCGAGCTGCGCGAATGTGTGAATACGCTACAGACATAGGGTACAGTAGGGTAGTAAGTGAGCTCGAAAAGTTGGATTCTAAATTGCCAGAATACGATGTTAAGGAAGAGTAGTTTGTTGCTGAAACATTTTCGGTTTATCACGAGAAAATTTCACGATGAAGCCATTATCATTGGCTCCTCGCAGGACTTCAGTTCAGCAGACTATCAGGTTAGAATAATAGTCTTCCTAATTTTTCTCCGTAAATAATCGAGCTCTCGTTAGTGTTTCGGTTGGATTCGATTTTTTATTCAATTTTTCTGATGCTGTTTCTAAAACGGAACGTAACATTTCGCCACGTCGACGGTGTTATCGCGCAAATTACAAGTCAAAGTTTAGAACGATAAGATCGCGCCTCGGTGCACGTTCATGCGACTGGCATGATTCCAAGGCGGGCGTTATAAATGCTCTGAAACGCGCATGCCCATTGCATTTCTTACAGCACGCATCCTTACCATAAATCTTGCGTTCTCATTACTTTTCCAATCAGTAGGTTCTTGAGATTGAACTGTAGAAAACTTCTTTAGGAGAATTACGTGCAGATGGAGACCATGGTAAAGGAACTGAAGGAAACGGTTGGGAAGATCGTGGAGGGCGGAGGAGAAAAAGCGAAAGAGAGACATACGAGTAAGGGGAAGCTTCTGGCGCGTGAACGAATTGACACGCTCCTCGATAAAACGTCACCTTTCCTTGAATTCTCGCAGTTGGCCGGCTACAAACTGTACGAGAAAGAGGAGGTGCCAGCTGGTGGTCTTATCACGGGTATCGGTCGAGTAGCAGGGTAATAATAAACAATGTCCTTTTTCTACAAAACATACGCGCAAGGATTTTGTTTTTTAAATCACGATCGATTGCTAGGACTGAGTGTGTAATAATCGCGAACGATGCAACGGTAAAAGGCGGCACTTACTACCCCATAACAGCGAAGAAACAGCTGAGGGCGCAAGAGATCGCGGAAGAGAATAATTTGCCTTGCATTTATTTAATGGACAGTGGTGGCGCGAACTTGTCTAAACAAGCCGATACGTTTCCGGATAAAATGAACTTTGGCAGATGTTTTTACAATCAGGCAAATATGAGCGCAAAGGGGATCGCACAAATCGCAGTAATCATGGGCAGCTGTACGGCAGGTTTGACCACGACTGTCATATTCCACGTAAAACGGATTTCACCGTGAAATCGTCGATATACATATCAAAATCCATCGATCTGACGTGCTATCTGTTGACAATATTACTCGACCAACTTCCAGGAGGCGCGTACGTGCCGGCAATGGCTGACGAGAACGTGATCGTGAAAAAACATGGTACCGTATTTTTGGCCGGACCGCCCCTTGTGAAAGCTGCCACCGGCGAAGACATTTCTGCGGAAGATTTAGGCGGTGCGGAGCTTCATTGTCGGTAATTAACAAGTACGTTAACATTGTCGCGTTCGCATGGCGGTAAAGTAACCGGCTTCTGTTATTCAGGACTTCGGGAGTGATCGATCACTTTGCCTTGGACGACCATCACGCTCTGTACATCACTCGGCAGATCGTGCAGGACTTGAATCGACAAAGACCCATGAACGTGAACGTAAGCAAAGAGATAGAGGTACCGGTACACGCGGTAGACGAAATTTATGGTATAGTCGGCGGAAATTTGAGACGGCAGTATGACGTGAGGGAAGTGATCGCTAGAATCGTGGACGGGTCCAAATTCCGCGAATTCAAGGCACAGTACGGAGAAACGCTGGTCACTGGGTTCGCGAGAATCTACGGTTACCCGGTGGGAATAGTTGCAAACAACGGTGTGCTCTTCTCGGAGAGCTCCCTCAAGGGTGCGCATTTCGTACAGTTATGCGCTCAAAGAAAGATTCCTCTTATCTTCTTACAGAACATTACAGGCGCGTATCTTGAAATCTGTTAAAAGTACGGTTTACTCGCGTAAAGTACACTTGTGTTGTAACGCTTTTGCTACGAAACTATAGGGTTTATGGTGGGGAGAAACGCAGAAGCCGGTGGTATCGCAAAAAACGGGGCAAAAATGGTGAATGCTGTAGCCTGCGCTCAGGTGCCCAAAATCACGGTGCTCATCGGGAGTTCGTACGGGGCAGGAAATTACGGTACGATTTTGTAAACAGGTGTTGCTTAAGGTGTTCGATATTCCGAATACAAAGTTATCGTCGATCATGTTTATGTCGAGTTCACATTAATCGATTTGTATCCAGGGATGTGCGGTCGATCATATTCCCCGAGATTTCTCTATTCTTGGCCAAACGCCAGAATAGCTGTGATGGGAGGAGAACAGGCTGCGGGGGTGATGGCTCAAATTGCCAGGGAACAACACGAACGAGCAGGAAAAGTGGTACGGATTTTGCAATTTCTTTAGTTAGGCGCGTAATAAAATTTCATAATCTTAACAGTTAACAGCGGAAGAGGAAGCAGAGATCAAGAAGCCGATCATAGAGAAGTTTGAGCACGAAAGCCACCCTTACTTCGCCAGTGCCAGGTGAGTTGCACTTACTTTACAGGGTTAGAAACGAAGAGCCGTTTAATTGTATTATCATTTTAGACTGTGGGATGACGGCGTGATCGATCCCGTTGACACCCGGATGGTACTCGGTCTCAGCTTATCGGCGGCGTTAAACGCACCGATCCCAGAGACTAAGTTCGGAATTTTCCGAATGTAGGCAGATTTGAAGACTGTTAACCATTTGAGTACATAATCGGAGATTCGTGAATGGCCTTGCCTATTCGATATTATTACAAGCCAAAGAAATACATTGGTATATATTTTTTATACGGAACCATCATGTATATATGAGTGTTAAACATTCCAAATACAAGCGTATTTGTTTTTTTTATGTTTTAATGCGCGTTTTCATTAGCCTTCTTCATTGTTCCCCTCGCCGCGACTACGAAGCAAGGATGCTTCTCCACGTAGGCGAGAAATAACAAGCGCGAGTGCACGCGTATCGAGACGCGTTCGTTCTCCCTTTATTAATAGCTATTTTACACTAGGCGCGTCCCGTTATAATCACGCTCGGATATTGTAGCAGCAATTAATTACCTCTCTGTGTGATTGCTTAACTTCGCTTAAAGTCGTGTCGCGATGTTACAGCTGATCGCGGCGACTAGGTCTTCGGCATTCTCCGCTCGCAAAGGCCGATTTTCTTCGGGCGTACAGCCATCCGGTATCGTCGGACGGTTAATCGCGAGTGTACAACTAGAAACATGAGGAGGAAAGACGCGGGTCGAACATGGGGAACGGAATGAACGAAAATTCGGCGGTCGCAGAGCGGAGAAGTACCTTGAGCACGTTTCTCTTTAACCCAGAATCGAAGCTTCGCGATCGTTGGTGTCGTTACAGTGTCTGTTACGGAGAATCGTCCGACTTTCATTTCGTTTCGTAATCACGTTCAAATAGTCATCCGTGTCTCTCTACGTATGAAGGAAAAAAGAATTACACTAATGTCCGACCCTGGAAACTCGGTTTTTTCGTTTCAACGATCCGCTCGAACCCTCTGCCGGTGTTCTCAAGCTGCTTTTTCTATTTACAATCGGCGATCGTATACGTTTCTCGGATCTTTTCTCGTAAACACTTACAAGATATTGCAAAGACAGAGCAGGGCAAGGACACTCTCTTCCGTCCTGATCGTGGTCGGAACAGCCTGTTCTCGGACCTCTTCGGCGATCACAGCTCTGGCCTTCGTTCTGTTCTTACCCTTTCTGATGTACAGTTCCGACAAAGCTGTGGAACACGGTGAGTTTGTTAGACGGTGGTCGAAAAGCAGAAAACTAAGAATGGCCGAGACAGAACAGGCAACTGACCTTTGTCTACAATGGCATCTTCCTCAAAGTCCACCTTGATAAACGTGGACATAGTCACCTCGAAGATCTTGTTCTTGTCGCTGCTCGAGACCTCTATAGCTCTCTTCTTTCTACCGAAACCTACTTGGCCATTGATGCACTCGATCTGTCGATAGAAAAAACAATTCGTACACGATGACGACTCAATTACGAGATTCCGGGATCGACCTACCCCTTGGCATTTGTCCAAGCAGACGTTCACGGTTCCACGGAACTGAACGTAAGTGCTCTCCGGGAACTTGAAAGCCCGGAATTTCGCCGTCAGGAAGTCACCGTCCACGGTGTTGAAGTTCTCGAACAGGTATGGATCCACGGAGCAACTGAAGATACACAAAGAAAACCGTGTGAAAGGTTTGTCCCCGTCTACATACCAAGGCTACGAGCCCAATTACCCATTAATGATGATCGTCTCCTCTTGCGACTTGGTGTCGGTGACCAGCATATAGCTGACCAGCAGTCCATAAATCGGCGCCGAGTGGTTGTCCAAGAAGATCTCCATCTGCAAAGGTGTGCCCGGGCTTACGTTCAATTCACCGGTGACCAACGTACCACCCTGTCGGACGCCCACTCCTAAAATCGGTACCGGGGCCGACTCCGAGATCTCGTCCCTGATCTCGACCATGCTGACGCGTGAAACAAACGTAAATAATGCGTATTAAATTTCTGTAGACCGTTGTTGCTTTTTTTTAACAACAGCTCGACGACAGAAGATTGCCCGTCTAGCCATCTGGCGAACGGCAATTTCCGGGCGAGAAGAAAAAAACAATGAATCGCGAAGCAACGACAATCTACATGTTTCGTTGAACAGTTAGGAGGGGAATTAACCTCCTTTCGGGCCGCAAGAACACGTTGAAAAATATAGGGAACGAATCGCGCAGGATCGGGGCTATTTTCGAAAGTCATCGAATCTCCCGTCGACCCGAATTACGTTTCTTTTTCTGCAGAATCACCGGCTAGAAACGGTACATCAAGCGTCTGTCACGTGGAACATCCACGCAAAGATGAACAAAAAAAAAACAAAAACAAACGAAGGGACGATACAGTTGTTGTGTTTTCGATGTGTGTTCGTCGTCGTTGATCCTATAGAGGTGTTATCCAAAGAATTTCGTGTGGTCCTCTCGACACATCCGTCTCGATCGAGAGGGTCGCGCGATGACGCGCGGTGGCGATTCCTAATCACGATGGATGCATCCGATCGGGTGGCGAGCATGCAATTCCATCGAGTTCGTGGAAGCAGAAACAGTTATCAAGATCGAGGAAAGAATTTTCCCTCGTGGTTTGCGTGACTCGCGACCCCGGCGGATCGGCACCGCGCGCGCGAGATATCCGCGTGATAATTCAACAATAAAGATTTTACGGCTTCCTGGTTGAGAGGCGACATCGACCATCCGTGGAATCCGCACGTGGAACGGGGATCACGAGCTACGATCGATTAGTGCCAATAAATTAGCTTAACCGCAAATACAGGAACGCGAACGGGGGAAAAAAAAATTGCCGGCGAGTCAGCGCCGTTCGTGAACCGTGTCCCCGGAGTATACCTGCTCGAAGAATGTCGTCGCCTGGACGAAGACGACGACTTTCGTCGACGGGAAGCAGGAAGAAAGATCCCGCACGGTTGACAGCCGTCCATTCTGTACCGAGTTAAAATTACATTACCGCGTTCCTGGCGCAGCACTGGCGGGACCAGCTGAGTATGCAAATACACGTCCAGTGTCCTTCGTTAAATCACAATTTGGCATGTGTTTACTGGGAAGTAGCGATGGTGATACATTTTAATTGCATTAAATGAAATTAGAAGTAATAAATGTCTTTCTTGTCGCGAATCAAGAAATTCGATCGGTTGAAAATGAACGTGAAACGAAAGAAGGTTTATTCGAATCGGGAAAAAAAGGGCCCCTTTTAATGTTCAGAAATCTAGCCCGCGAGCATGTTTCCGTCGGATCGTTAGCGTCTCTCTTCGATGACATTTACATGTTCTAAATGACTAAGAAGTTATTCCACCTTGAACGGGTGCGCGCTGCTATGGAGCTTTTTGCCGCGAATACACCGGGAATACGAATGACTGGTGACGCGAGTTTTATCCACCGAGAGGAAAAAGGAACGGAGGCCAGGCACTCTGGGACGCGACGCGTTCGAGGCTAAAATTACATTTCAGGTTTTCCAGCACCTGCTCCGGAGTAGACTCGATAAATAAATGGTGCGTGGAACCATGAATCAACCACCGCGATCACGATCACCGGCCAATCACTCCAGTAGAAAACGTTCGGTGTTAAAGATTATTTCAGACAACTCAACCGTTCCGAACGAACTCGCGTCACCGTATTATAATTCCTTTTACTGGAGTTCATTTCATTTTCTGACCGATTCGGTAATTTTGCCGGGGTGATTATCCGAAAAGCATCCACACCCGATGACCCTGACCTTGACATACGTTATCAAGGTCACTCTTCAGGAGGCTTAAACTGCCGATCATTGGTTATTAAAAAGTTAATAGTACAAACGAATACGTACTAACAAAGGAAGTAAGCATACGCGGCAGAGTTGGATTTTCGGTGAAGATACGGAATCGTATGAACGCTGCTACATTATCGCTTCGACAAAATTACCGAATCGGTAAAAAAAGAAAAACGTATCGCCTGAACTGGCTGTTACATACAGCTGTTCAGAGTATGCGCGCACACAGTCCGAACAATCGATTCGGTTCATAAGCGAGCGCTTTGTCTGATCAGAAACGGTCTCATTCCCCTGCATCGACCCAGAAAATTCAAGGCGCTTCACACCTATCGTTCGAGTCGTAACTCGGGGGCGGCAAGAAGAAGGTTCCAAGGAAGTACATTAACTACTCCACCTCGGGCTACTTACTGTCTACTTGAATCTATTAAACGTACTCGTCCTCGACGAGAGAAGGAACTCGCAACGGTTGCTCGCGTGCAATCGCCTCGCCACGCGTGGAACTAGCGTTTCGCCGCTGGTTACGACAGCGCACAGTGGTCTCCAGAATCTCAATTTAGCAGGTTATATGGTAAAAAATGAATTTCTTTGATCTTCCAAAACAATTCAAATCAACTTATTATTAACATTGGAAATTTGGTATAATCGTATGAGGTGCTAAATTTTGATTCTGAATCACTGTGCGGCGCAGACCTTCGCAAATACGCAGAGGTTTCTTTAAACGAAGACACGGTAAAAGTCCGACTTACTCGGGTTCTTGGAAACCAGCCGGGAAGACGCTGCGTCGAACCGTGGTGTGATTGGAGGCGATCGCCGAGACCGCAGGCTTCACGAGGACTTCGGTGATCACGCACTTGACGGTGAACGTGTGCTTGCTAGAGTCCGCGGGTTCCTCCACGATTATTCGATGAAAGTACACCTTCTGACCCTGTGTATCATTCCCACATGTAATTTGAATCCACGATATACTAACGATGAATGTTCGAAAGCTCCTCGGTCGCGCTCGATTATTTTAATTACCCCTGAAGTTCGGTAATCTCTTCTTACCGTGACTTTGTTAACTACTTTCGTGATACCACATCGCAGTATGTCCTCTTCTAGAAGCGACAACCGGAATGTAGCGACGCCGTTGCTTAACCGGGGCTTGCAAGCCTCGTCTGCAAAGAAAAATAGGATAACGTTTCGCGAACGGTGCGAGTAAAATATGCTTCTTCGCTTCCCGTTTATATTTCACGAACAACCACGTCGTTAAATACGGAGAGTCCATCGGTGACAGGAACACGGATCTATCTTTACCTGGAAAGTCCTTTAGCTGCTGCAGATATATGCTCGCCCGTGGGCTGCTCCTCACGATGTCAACCTCCATCCACTGCTCGGAGCATCTCACTTTGCTCTGAACTGGAACGAACAAACAACGAGTTGCTTAAAAATCATTTCTTCGATCGGTGGTCTTGTAGTACGTCTGCGAACCGTATGTACATATGTATCTTATAGATCATCGAGGTGGCGCAGGATCGTTGACTACTTCCTCGAGGCCTTGCAGAAACAGGCCCCGTTTGACACCAGGAAATTGTAATCCCAGTAGCGAAGATTGTCGAACCAGTTTCGCGAACGCCCGGTGAAATATCGCGCGATATCGTTCGTGGCAGATTAGACGTTTCGGAACAAGAGGCAGGGAGGGCGCACGATCCTGCTCGACGACGGTCGCAGGGAAAAAGAAGACAACGTCGAGGACGACGAAGAAGAAGTCTGACCAGGCTCAGCAAACTAACTCGCAGTATACCACGATAATTGCCCCATAAAGTCGTAAACGTCTCGACCTTGAGTAGCGAGCAGGTCGACATCCACGAGAGCCGCGGAGAGACCGTGGAAGCTTGATGTGTATCCCACTCGGGTTGCCCCCCCCCTCCCCCTGTTTATTCGCGGCGCTCGATCATAGATACTTTTACCGTTCGCGACTAATGTCCGCCGCGAGTGTACACCGAAACCATCGAGTTTACATTATCGCGATGCGAACAGTGGGTACAGTCTGTTTCACAAGAACGTTGCAACGATATCTAGAAAGATGATTGATATTTTTCAATAATTCAAACACAGGTTTATGGTACATCCAAAACACTACGACGAGTCGTTAAGAATTTGTCAGTTCGGCTTCGTCTGTCATTGCAAACACACGAATTTTGAAATGAGTGCAATGTACTGGAAACAGTTTGAAGCAGTATTTTTTTTGCACAGATCCTAAGGGACTAAAATTCATCTTCTCGGCGGTTCGTTAGATGGAAAACTCAAACGAGTTCCTATGGAAGTGTGTGAAACGGTATATGGCTGCAATGAATGTTGATAATTTTGAAAAGGGAATCATCATCCAACTTAAACGTCGTGAAAGGCCTCTACTTACTGTAAAGCAGCTGTGCTGCCAAATTAAACAAATATGGAGGACATTCCCTAAGGGGTACGCGAAAAACTTGAGCAAAAGCATAGATGCTATACTTGAAAATGAAGGGGATTATGCATTATATTAAGCAATTACTTTGTAGTCTGTTAGATGTACTATAAGCCTGTTTCTGAACTTTTTAAAAATATCAATTATTTTTCTAAATATCGTTCCAAGGCACTTGTGAAACAGACTGTAGGTAGCATACATACAGACTATATCCGGCCGCGAAACAGCCGAGAAGAAATCGCCTGGCCGCGTCGTATCCCGCGGAATAATTGAATTTCGAGCCATAAATCTCGAACGAGCAAATAAACGTCAGAGAGCAGATAGGTGTGTTCGACGATTAATTCGATTGCGATCGATACAGTGTGTCCCCACACGGAAACCGTTCGTCGATGATCTCGTGTGGATGGATTAGAAAATTAAACGACTGATAATTCGAATGATCGTGGTAGTAACGTTGCCCGATGACGCGTGGGAATCAGGCAATAATTCACGGTGAACTAGTCATGCTGCTGATCGGTTTCTGGGATAGGAGAAAGAATCGTGGATGGTAAACAAGGAAAATTGCTTTTTCTGACGTTTGTAACGAAGGCCAGATACGTCGAGGTGTTGGATGGATCAAGATATTTGCTTCGATTCACTCTACGAATAACTGCGACCGCGTTGCTCTGTCCTAAACAACTTAGTCACCTTTATTTTGTCCATTTATTTTGACTTGGAAATGCATATTATACTATTAACATCAATGCGTGGTGTTAAAAAAAAAGATGTATCGACGTTGAGAAATCTCAAGATCACCTCGAATCAAATAGGAAACGAGTTATTTTAGACAGTAGTTCTTATTGACTCTGCCTGTATAATTTATTATATTATTATCGGCGTGTATCTGACACGCATTGGGTTTCCAACAGGGGAAAGAACGTCACGCGGACCGATCTTGTCTCCTCCATGGATCCATGGGTTTCCGCGTGTCCATCAACGCGCGGTTAACGCGTAAATTACGTGACCGCGGCTGCGTGTCGCTTTCAAATAGCCCTGGGGTCCGCGTCGAGTCTTTTCCATTAGCAAGTTTAAACGCTTTCCTAGGTTAGCAACCACCATCTGCTTGCAGCAGCAGCAGCAGCAGCACCTCTTTGCCGATCCTCTCCGAGTAGGTCCGTGACCTTAAACTTCTCTCTCTCTCTCTCCTCTTTCGTATGTTCCCCATCTCGTTCCTCGTTCCCTTTTCACCGTTTTTTTCTCTTCATTTTCGTCATCCGCTACGTTTTTCTTTCGTCGGATTCGTCTTTTGCTCGTCCTCCACCGTAGGCATCAGGTTCAAAGATCCCCGACTGCCATGTCGAGAATCCGTCCGCGTTTCATCGTTCTCTTCTTCTCCGTCTTCGTTTCTTTCCTCCACGATACACCTTCTGGTACCACTCTTTGTGTTTTAATCCGCGGTGTCCTCCGAAGTCACCGGTCGCCGCGAGAGATCCCGCACCTCCTTCCCTTTTTCCATCATTCTTTCTTTCAGTCTTTCTATCCCTTTGTCGCCGATGCGTCCCCTTCTTTTGCGCGACGACGTTTATTTCTCGACCGTCGGCGGACGACTTCCTGTTTCGGTTTTTCATGGTCGTCCACGGGGACCCACCGAGTTTTTTCTTTCGCCTTGTACCCCGTCCGTTCGGTCTTGTCCATTGTCTTGGTAATTTATGCCCGCGATAGGGATCCCCTCTTTCGTTTGCTCGGCCAGGCTGGCGTTCCTCCCGAAACCTGCCTCTTCCTTTTTCGCGAAACCGCCACTTTGACATCGCGCGAAGCGACTCCTCTTCCGCGATCCTCGCGTCTTTCCTGCTTGATTATTCCTCGCTTCGGGGTCCTTGTTCCCTCTCCCCTGCGCACTTTCTCCCGTTAAAATCCGAGAAACACGCATCGCCAACTTGCACCGAGAATTCCGCCGCTCCTTTCTGCTCCTTTCCCCCCGGCGCGTATTGCCTCTCCGCCGATTCTATACCCCTACCTTCCCCGAGATTGAGATCTCAGGAAGTTTACGGAACAAGTCGAAGACGACCCCTTTGCCCCTTTGCAGACGCTTTCCGTTTCTATCGTACGGACTTTCTTCGCGGTTTTGCGGCTTCTATCGTATCCTTCGAGTAATTAAAGCCTCTAATCGGAGTCTTCGACGTCCTCCTACTACCGTATCGATTCAACGATCGGTATATTTAATCGTCGATTACTCGACTAGTCGACTCCACCACGACGATACATCGCGTGTCCAGACGATTTTTCGAAATTCAGCTCAACCACGCTCGACCAAATAAATACTATACGTAGTTTATTATTTATAGGAAGGCGGAGTTCTTCGGCTTGGCCTCGGGATAGTTCATCTTGCCTCGAGATCCGACGCGGATAACGTTCGTGCAAACATATTCCTCGATCCTCGCGACCCTGAACCCTTAGTACATACTTTTCTCTCTTTCTCTTTCCTCTTTCCGAGTCTCTCGTAGCCGTTTCCCTGCGTTTACTAGCAGCAGTATGCGATCATTCGGCATGGCCGGTGAGAAAAAAAGACAAGAGAGTTCTATCGACTCGCGATCATCGGTTTCCCTGTCGATACTTTTCTCGAGCTTTGCACGAGCATGTTCCCTCCCGAATCTGTTCCGCCATTTCAATGCAAATCGCGGCGGTAACCAACGATCGTTGAGATTACAATAATTTCAGGCCATTACCGGTCGGGTGTTAAGAGGAGAGCGAGGCCTTGTGTAATTACGCGTGTTCGCGCGATTCCGCCCGCGTTCCTCGGACTAGTCTGCCGGGGATCGAGGACTCCTATTGTCGAGGGAAGAGTTATCATCTTCTTTCTTACGCGGGGGAAATCTTCGAAACATTCCCTGGAGGGTAGAACCAGGATAATGTGAGATCTTTTTGCGGGTTTGATTTCTTCGATAGATGAAACGTCACTTTTCTCGTTGTCGTACGGGTGTCCGTTTGGCCCCATTTGCCCCGTAAGGCGCTCGGTACCGACGCGAAAGGGGTGGAAATCCGGTGCGACGCTATTAGCTATTCGCTGGTCGTCGTCGTCGTCGTTCGTGTGTTCGACCGTTAACTGTAAAACGAACACACCGGGCTCTTGGCCGTGTGCAGATAGTTAATCTCGCGCAGTATCGGAAGAACGAAAAGTTCCGAGGCGTGTGGCAATTAAGTCGGCCGATAAACACAGCGTGGAATCGAGCGAAACCGAGCAGGAAGCTGGCAAGCACATAGGCCAGTGGTGCCGCCTTCGCACGGTGTGTTATCGCTTTTTCCCGTGGATCTAGAGCGACGGCGCGTGAGAAATTATTGATCTTCTCGCGTGGCCAGCAATTAGAAACATTGTGGCCATTACGATCTCACCGGGGACAAATCGGCCGATTCACGGGCGGCGTGGCGGATCGGCGTAATAACGATCATTATCGCGATTCCCTTGATCCTTACGGCACGATTGCCGATCGAGCCCGCAGGGGTGCAGGACCCCCCGCTGATTTCACGGGGCAATCGAGAGCTTAGATCGAAGAACGGAAATATATTCGCGTAACATCGGCGACCTTGCCGATTTAAACGAACGCCTCTATCCGCGTAATTCAATTGCTCCTCGTCGCTGTCTCTCCTCAACTCACAGTGGTTAAAAATTAAAATTTAACAGCTCAAATGGGCTCGAAACCAACTGTCCATAATTTTCCAAAAAAAAAGCCACATTAACCGTGGAAGATTTGTCCCACGCATTATTATTCTCCCCAGACTCTTTCGTATCATCGATCTCATAATCATTCAAAAATGGAGAAACAAAATGATCTCGCAAAAGCATCGACTACTTACTGGAAAGCAGCGATATCTAGGATCCTGTCGCGGAGCAACAGCAGGGGAACACGACTGCGTAACAGGATCGAAAGTTCGTAATCGATGCGAGAGGCAGGTTGCCCGCGAGAGTGATAAAAGAGGAGCGGCTGCGAGAGACCCTGTACTCGGTAACGGTGATTTCATTCCGGTTCCTTTGGCCGCGCGAGCGCACCGGCGGAGCGGCCCGATCGCAACGGTTGCCAGCGGTAAATCACTGATCATCAGCCGATCATTAGCGGTCGACGATTCTCCCCGTCGATAGGACCGCGGGAAACCAGCGTCGGGCAATCGACTACGGAATGGATCGAACTTGGAGAACGTGTATATTCGCGTGCCACAACGCTCTCGATGTACAATCTCGCCCTGGTATCTATTTCCGATTCCGATAATCTTATCCCTTGCTTCGTTGGGGAAAAAGAATGGTAGAATTTGAATCGACGACCTTACTAGCACCTGAACATCGATTCGCTTTGGGTACCACGCGCGTGTATCGTGTTTCCTCGACGATCCACGGGGATCGATGCAGAGGACACGCCGGGTGAATCGGTTGTCCGGTTGCGCGGCTGGTCACGAAACGCCAACCGGCACAAAGAGCAAGGTGCACCAACCGAGCGCGCGCCAAATGCGGAATGAATAATTTATCACGGCGGCGGCTGCGCCGATCCGTGCACGAATTATGCGCGGTATCCGGCGATTACCGTTACCGAACGTTTTCGGTAATCGGTGAGATCGATTGAATCGCGCCGCCGCGCGATTATTTAAACAATTGTACGCCTGGAGTCGCCGCGGCCGCGGTGCATAAAACGTTTCACACGCGTCGTTACGTCGACCGTTTTTAATGCCGCCTTTTTTTTTCGAGCTGCATTCCTCGGATGTACAGTGACTCACAGATTTCATTAAGTAGTTTCGAAAGAACAAGTAAGTTGTAAAAAGGTCTTTTTGGACATTTCGGAGTTTGTTGACACTTGGGTATGTTGTAGTCTTTAGTGATATTTATAATGTATTTGGTTAAACAAACATTGCAGTCTTGCGCGAATAATTTTGCGGTATCACGCAACGAGCTGTGTTCAATACTCCGGCTGGCCTGTGTTCGCGGTAATATGTATACTACTTGGGCAGGGACGATTTTCGAGAACATGGAATTTCTTAATTACGACGACGCGTAACGGGATCTGATCCCTGATTTCACCGTTCCCAATTAGCGAAAGTACACCCGTGTCGTTGGCCCGTCCGCGGATAAAAGGGTCGTAAAATTACGCCGAGGAAACGTTCATTCGCTTTTTTTCTTTTTTATTACCTCCTGCTCGGCGAGAGAGGAAGATAATTGGGGATGAGTTGCTCGAAATGTCGAAATCTCTCGAAACCCAAAAAAAGACCGAAGGTATGATTTTTGCACGATTCGTCGGTGATCTCGTCTCCCCCGTCCGTAACGCGTGAAGAAGAATCGATCGAGAGAAAAAGGAAGGTGGTCTCCTGGTTTCATTCGTGTGACGTCGGCAATAACTTCTCTGATAATCGTAATTTCGATATAAATTACGGTAGGCATCTGGACAACGCATCGAAAGTAGAACGGGAACGTATCGCGTCGGACCGTGAACGGATAATTTACGATGGGGAATTATTCGCGAAACGATAATCCTTTCGCATCGATTCAAAGGGGATCTTCCTCGTGCTGTCGCGTCGTCGTTCGAGATATCGAATCGGGTTGGATCTATCCCCGGGCGACTTCCGGGCACGCTTTATTATCCCCCGACATTGTACCATCTCGACTTGAGCACGGAATACATTTTCCAGAGGATACTCGCGCCGCTTATCTGATCACCGGATTTTAATTGTTTCCTCGGGAGTCCGTCCTATCCCCGTTGGATTCTCGGACGTCTCTCTCCCCGAAGTATATAGCATCGGGGAGCTTCCGGATTTCGCCCCTCGAATTATACACCGACTCCTCCAGACGTTATGTCATTTGTGAAACCAGTTTCACCGTTCCCAGAGTTTCAGAAATTATATACGAACAGCTTATTTGTGACAACTTAACTGGATGATAATTGCGCCGATTCAAGGAACTCTCTCGCAACTACGCTCGAAGTTCAACGATATTTTCCTGCAGGGTGCTTGACAAGAAACGATTTATTATTTTTCGCCATTCCTTTCTTTCGTTATTTCAAAAGGCAGCAGCAAGCTTTTTGTTTATCTTCTAGTTTAATAATTGTCTATTTTTAATGCTGGATAATTCGGATAGATAACAATATTTTTCAAGTAAAAAAAATTCAAAGAAATAGAAGAACTTCTCCATATCTTGAGAGTTAATACGTTTGATCGAAGTAGTTGGTAACGATCGATGAAATCATTGGTAGAGGGAGAGAAGTAGAAGTGAATTTTCTGATCCAGCATCTGACGAATGACACGGACGAACGACGGCGCGCGTCTGGTGTGTGCCTATGTGTATACGGGCGATGCGTTCGCGATAACAGACGCTCGCTCGTTCGCGCTCGCGGAATCGTCCAACGAACACGCGCGTGGCGATGCATACTCGCCACGCTTCCCTGAAGAAAACGGCCTTTTTTAATCCTTACGAATGCGGGTTGCTTGTAACTTGGAAGCAATCGGAGATGCCTCCGAGGCCTGCGCAAAACGTGATTCTCGAACCATTTCCACGATTATCCTCGATTTGCCCGGAGTGTTCGACCCGCGAGGATAACTGGCGTCACGCTGACCAATCAAACTAATAACCGGTAATAATCCTTGGACGTGTCGCGTCGAGATATCGATAGGAGCACGACAAGCGATTATAGGTAGTCGTCGATCGTTTCGCCGGAGATGTTGTGTAGCTCGTTTCCCGCGGGAAATTTTCGTTCTTTTTTTTTATCCTTGTCCACGGTCTCATCGCGATTGTATATCGGCGCGATTTTATTCCGCGAGTCGATTATAATTGCTCGGTGCGGCAGCCCGAGAATTCGCGCAAACACACACTACGGTTCGTTAACGACCGTTATAATCGTCTCCCGCGTTGGATCCTCGTTAATACGATGCCGAAGATACGAAACGATCGTTGCGAGCGGGCAGTTTTGTCGGGCCGTGCGTTTCATTGCCGTTAGTTTACGGCTGGTGTCGTCTCTTTCTTGCTACAGTCGCGGCTGTCCTATCTGATCGAGGAAATCCTCCGGCGACCTTTCTGTTTTTTTTTTTTTCGTTAATTGATCCTTTGGGAGGCGTCCCAGGCCGGCAAACTTTCGCCAGTATATCTACCCTTATCGCATTAAGATTGTCCAGTCGGTTCGCGTTATACCGTGCTTCCTCTCGAACGCTGCTGTAATTATCGCGTCCGTTGGCATTAATTCTTCATTAATCTCGTGTTTCGTTGCGTCGAATCTCTTTATAGGTATATACGTACGTACAGTATGTATCCTCGTGTCGATTGGTTAATGTTTCCGTGATCGTAACAGAGAACGCGGCGAGCACATGGTCAGAAAACGCTTTGTGGTCTGCTCGTTTGCACGGAACGACCGTGCGCGCGCGCCACCCGTTGTCGCGGAACCGGGAAACGACGCTGGGGTACAACCGTTTGGAAGGAGAGTGGCCGGAAACGTTGTAACATCGTGTAACGACAAGCGTTGCGACAATCTACGAGTTTTAAATCGAAAGAATTATTCCTTTCGACCTGTCCGGTATACGTCTATACCACGAGGTCTGGCATTCTCAATGGTACCGCCGCGTTTCGTTAACCCTTTAACTCCCAGTGTTGAAGTTTGTACGTCAAAGTTTGTCATCGATTAATATCTAACTTTGGTCAGCAAGGATTCGTAGTTTGACTGATGTGAAGTAGATCTCCACGTTTTCAGTTGAGAAATTCCAGTGTTCCCTCCAGAAATAAAGAAAAAATGAAAAAAAAATAGGTCTGTGAACGTACTAGAATATTACAAAAATTTTAAAGTACTAATTCTGGTCACACTAATTACCGGGGCCACTCGGTGACGAAGCACACACAGTAAACTGGCGTTTCGGTGTTCGGTCAAACGTTAATCGCTCGCGAAAACGGGCTGCTGTAAAAGTGAACGCGACTCATCGAGGCCTTGATAACGGTCCGCGGATCGACGGGAAGCCGATTCATTTGAGGAAATCGACGCCGTTTGAGTCCCGGGGAGTCAACGACAGAGGCAAAAACACGGGGGAACGGTATGATTAGATTATAGGTATGTGCTACTTCGTTTCTCTCAGAGATTGCTACTTTGTACGGGGGGCGAGACCCGCCTGACATTACGTCCCAGATGCGTAGATCCGGTAGGTGGATGAAATCCTTGAAGCTGAACTACCGAACTCGCCTGATACGTTTATCCCCCACTTCTATAATCTCCACGATCGGCAGAAGAAAAAACAACCCACGGTTCTAGAGAGAGAACCGTCGAGCGTTCCTAAAGGGGGAAAATGTTCCTGGGAAACTTGAGAAAAAATTCCATCGAAAGCGGAGAGAAATATCGGATCGTAAAACGTTAAGTCTGGGCGGAGGGGCTCGACCAGTTCGCCGCGCCTCGAGCCAAACACGAGTTGGACGCGTTATTTACGTGTCAATCGACGCGTATACCGAGGCCGTTCTCGGTTGCCTCGCAAGAAGATACATACTACTTCTCTGCCTAAAACGGAGGCGCGCCGGTATACCGGTGGGCGATTTTTACGGCGAGCCTCTCCACGAAGATGCTTATACGGTATCGACGATCGTCGAACGACAGGAATTCGCCCGTGGGTGCTCCTGTCTGTCTCTGTTCCTTCGTCTCCACACACACGCGCACGCGTGCCACGCAGAGAAACACCACCGGTGGTGACACGCGTGCACACACGAGTGGTCCGACCGGTATCCACCATATTTGGCCGGGGAACAGTCCCGTGAACTACAGAGAGACGCAGAAATCCAACGAGAGAAGAGGTCACCGAAGAAAGCTATCCGCGACGAGGATAACGCTTTCCACCATTCGACGGAATATACGTGTCCGATATATGTATATGTATAATCGAACGTTGCTTCGTGACTCGATACTCGATACTACGGTGAACACCTCCGGTTCATATCGCGCTGGAATCCTGCTTCCTGTCTGCCTATTCGCTTTTGCTTACGTCATCTCTCGACAAAGGATACCTTTCACGCTTGTACGATAATTTTGCGCACTTCTTACGAAGAAACCGAGACGTTCTTTTATTTGTCTCTACGAAAAAAACCTGAACGATCCTCTGCTTCGTGTATTTCGCACTTTTTACCAGTGGTATATTAGCTTTTGGAATCTCGAGGACAACTTTCCAGGGAACATCTAACACATGGGAATTCATCGTTCAAGAAGATGGGCCCGGTGGGTCCTCGGAGCTCTAACGGCAGCTTTTTCTTTTTCATTACAAAACGTTTCCGCGGTGAATAAGTTTTACGAGGGAATAACTTAGGCAACGCGGCGTGAATCGTTAAAGAGGCGACGAAGTGCATGGATACGATGTCGAAGCTGAGGACGCGCGTGGAAAGTTCCGTGTCAAAGATCGCGACCCCTTCGACGACGATACTTTTCATCGGGGGAAACGACCCGTGTAACTGTACAAAATTTCCCGGGAACACACTGCTGTTCGTAGTCCAAGAATTTCCTCGATCCGTGTCTCGCGCGAGAAAACGGTGAGAAAAATCACGAACGGGCTGACCCAGTTACGACGTCTGGAAAAACTGGAAAAAAGATCCCAGTCGATCGCGCGTCTCGATCGATTGGACTCGCGAAAAAAAAGTAGATCCGTTACGTGAAACAGGCGAGACGACGTTAATCGCGATCGCTGGATGTTTCGCTGTGTAGCGAAAGATCTTCGTTTATTTCCGTCCATTAAGGATCTTAATAAAAGATCTGGTTTCATTAACAATGGAACAAGAAGAAGCTTCTTCAGATGGCGAGAAAGACGATCGATTGGTATCACACGGATGACCGAATCGTAGCTATTCATCGAGGAACGATCGAACGATCGATCGGGGAATAACCGAGTGGTTTCAAGGAAAACCAGGAGAATCGAGGAGTTACCAATTTTAAAATCGCTGGACTTATCAGACCGGGGGGATCGTTTCGATTTTAGCTTCGATCTGCTCGCGATCAACGACAAGATCGTTCGGTGCTTTGTTGCTTTATTTTTCCCGCGATATACGACCACTTTTGAATACCCCCCTGTTCGGCTTGGCAGCTTATAATTACATTTGCTGTCTACCTCGTCCTCGGTGGTCCCGTGCTAAAATGAATGAAAATGGGGGCCGGAGGGATAGGTCGTCGGTTTGCTGAAAACCGGAGTGCTGGTCTCGTTTTTTTTTTTTTGGCCTTTTCTCCGCTGTCTTCGCTGATGTCCAACGTCCGTGCAGATTGGCAACCGGTTTTCCTATGGCCTCTCCCAGTCGATTCCTCACTCCCACTCTCACTACTCCCACCGTCCGATTCCCATTCCACGCGGATACTCTCGCATTCTCCGCGTCCTCCCGAGTCCCTCAGGGCCGTCGCCGTGTTCTTCCCTTAACCCCTATCTCCCCTCCTTCCCATTGCATCCGTTCGCTCAGAATGGGAAGAGGACGCAAAACTTCGAGGTACATAATACAGTAAATCCTGGTTGAGTGTTCAAAGGCCCCTTTCGGTATTGAACATTAAATATTTCATAAACTAAAGACCATATGCGACCGAAACAAATATCATTGACTTCAGAATTCCAAGCACTGTGCCGAAACCTCAATAAAAAGTCAGTGTTACACCTGGGGACACATCTCATTGTCAGTGCTGAAGAGCTTTCGAACACTCATAAAGGATTTATTGTACGGGGACATATTTTTCATTCGTTTCGCGTTTCAGGCTTCGGGGAACGTAGCTACGGCACTGTGTCGACACTCACGGTCGATTCACTTTTCCGCGAATACTCGTTTTGCATACAAGGCGAACGGTCGGGTCGCGAGGCGCTGTCTTGCAATTAAATGCTCGGCGTCGACCTCCGATCGTTTGTCGCAAGGGGAAAGCTTCTCTTACTCGACTCGGGCGACGCGTCGTTCTGTCCATTGGCGTTTTTTCACACCTGTGTTTCGAGACGCGAATAAAGAAACGAGTCCGTGGTCACCGTGATGTCTTTCCAGGATCCCTGTAGCAACGAAACAATCATCGGGACTTCCTCCTTTCTTTATTTGTCTCGAATTATCGGTTGGGGGGGAGATCGCGCGAATAGACGACCGTTGCTCCATTGGTGGCCGGCCACCAATAGGCACGCGAGTCCGTTATACTTTTTTGCATAACGCAACGCGCGATCGATAGCCGGCGGACACGTTCGAGAGACCGTAAATCTTCTCCCGCAAGCGGTAATCCCGAAACGGATAGCGATTTAATAACAGGCCGAGTACAGTGGCCGCATCACGCGAGCTTCTGGACATTCGTCGTTCGTCCGTTCTCCCTCTCTCTCTGTTGCCTATTCCAGAATATAAGAGCATCCTCCAAATTGAATACTTTCAAGAGCGCACTTTTTTATTATCTTTTGACGTACATCTGGTGAGTTAATACCTTAGAACCATGTCTGCCACGATCTTTTCAGCTGTTTATATCTTCATCTTCCTTTGTCATAATAATTTCATTTATAACATGTTTGCTTCTTTCTTCTTGTTTTTGTTATCTCACGTTATTTTGCAATTGTCATGATTTTTTGTTAAAACAATGTATATACTCTGTCCAGCGTCCGAGGTGATTTTATCCCAGGGCGTTCAATAAATAAATAAATAAATATCTCTCTCTCTCTCTCTCTCGCCCTTTCCCTAATCGTTCTGTAGCACAAACATGCCGAGAGAGTTCTCGAGAAAGAGCAGGGCCACCAGCTCCTCGGCTACGTCACTGACCGACCCTTGGTACTCTCGTTACTTCTCATTCCTCGCCCCACGTGTTTCAGCCGATCGCGAAACACGCGAGATATCTTTCTTTCTTGCCTTCTGGCTCCCGTCCCGCGAATCGCGAGCTGTTTTTCGCTTTCTGCGTTGCCTCGAACGATTTTTCGCGCCGTTCGACCGGCCAACGGACGAAAGAAGCGAGAATATGTAGTACTCGGTTGCGGCATCAAAACCGCGACGATTACTATTTCATCTCGCCACGAACCGCTGTGGCCTGGCCACTTGATTTTAATCGGGCAACTCGATTTATTCCATGATTGAACCATCCCGTTTTCTTCTGCGTTACGCTCGATCTCCGCTTTTTCATTTCCTCCGTATTCGCCGCTGAACGCAGGGAAGAATACATGTACATATATATATATATATATATATATATACATAGAATTGCAACTGACATTCTACACTGTTGCTGTGTCCATTCTAGTTTTTTTCGTCGACCTTCGAAATTACGGGTGTATAGCCTTGCATCTTTATTACAGGGAGCTAGTTTTCCGCGGCTCCACACCTCCCCCCTTTTTAGTCGCCACTTAGACTAAGAGCAAGCAGAGAGGATGATATACCGGTGGGTGCACTCTCTTCGCGGGCTCACGACGAAGACGAACGCGTAGCAACGAGAGTGAATAAGTTGGCTCGAATTTCACCTTCTCTTTCCACGATCCTTTCTTCCTGCTGCACCCACGTGCAGGGAATCCAAAGCAACCGAGCAGAGGAGCTGAACACGTAAAGCAGCTCTGCCGCCTCTAGCTGTTACTAGCGTCGTTTTCCCCCTCCGAATGGTGGAAAACGAAGAAAGCTAGTGTCGGGACCAGAAAATTCGTGGAACAAACGGATTCTATACAAGTCGCGATTCTAAGGAGCTTCTGTTTTTCTACACGCGACAGGAGATGGGATTCGCTACCCACGCCGATTCAATTACACGGACGAACGGAGAAGGCCGGTTAATCAATTTCGCCGCGACTCGCGGACCGAGAATTCGTAGTACATAGCGACCGCGGCGGTGCAGAGAAACGGAGGGAATAAAATCGATCACCGGCCCCCGATCAAAGCGCACGATCGGAGCAGCCCATTAAGCCCGCCGCCGAGGAATTAACACGAAGAAGCGAATCGCTCTAGGAGGAAGCAATCAAGAACAATACGTCCTCCGGTTCGATTTCGCAAAAACGGGGCACGGCTGGATCAAAGAGCATCCAATCATCCATCTATTCCCTTTGGCTGGCCGTGGTTTTACCTTGCGGAAATTATATGTATTATACACTACCGCCCAAAAGTATGAGCGATTAGATCAGATAATTAAAGAGATAGAAAAATATTATCCTACAAAGAGTTGATAAAAGTAGTGGGTTAAAACTGATTGGACATAATTTGTATACAGTATCGGTTCCGTGAATTTTTTCACGTAGTACCGGAATAACTGAGTAGCTATTGTTCCATCAATCATGGGCTCCGATCCTATGGCCGGTAGTGTATATGTACCGATTCGTGAGTAACTTTCCCAGTATATATGTATACAGTCAAAACGCAGCTTCTTCCATTTTTGTCGCTCGAAATCCTGAACCAACGTTCGCCTTGTTTGGAACAAGGTGACGCAATGGCCGTTGAACAACGAGATCGACGGGGGATTGCGTGATTCATCTAGCCACGTTATTGTTCGCGATTAAATCACACGATTGTCGAGGCGTTCGCGCGGTATTATTAGATCCTATTGCGCAATCTTCCGTTCGTGAAAGTGCCACGCAACGTTTCACGCTCGTTTCGCGTACGTACTAGTCAATCAACCGAATACAGTAGATCCTCGATGAGTGTTTGGAGGCTCCTCGGTATTGAACGTTAAATGTTTCATAAACTAATGGCCGTATGTGGTTGAAACTAATATTATTACATTCTTGTCAGTACCGTGAAGCCTTCGCACACTCATCGAAGATTACTGTACACCAACGATTTCGACATTATCCTAGGCTAGAATCTGACCGTACCTCGATCCCCGGACAATTTCACTACGCGGCACCTCGTCGCCTAATCGTTCGAAGCTAATTCTCGCTTCCTATACACGCGTGTGCATCGTTTCCGTCAACCGTCCAACAAAAGAACCCACGATTACCCTAAGCGCAGCGTGGCTGAGAATAGTCCGGCTGGCATTCACCCGCCGTGGTTCGCACAATTTTCCCGAGCCCCGACGCGAGGATTCCGGGAAAGACGTAGAACGCGAGATCCGTGAGATCGGAGAGCAGCGGTTGCAGGCAAGCGAGTTCTAGCCGGGCGCGCGATGCGATGCGCGATGGACGGAGTGAACGTCTGTCGACCTTGAATCCACCATCCACGTGACGCTTCGGGAAACCTCGAAATTTACGGCACGTTTTCCCCGGTGTTTTAATCGGAAACTAATTTGTAAACTGTTTCGTTTATGCACTCACCGTTCGCCCGCGCCGAGCCCAGGACACATATCCAGCAGAGGGCCAGTCTCCAGAATCTAGACTCCATGTCCACTTCGATACTCGATCCGCGGAGGCACACTCGACGATGGAAACCGAGAAAATCAAGGAGAAAATAGGGGGTATCAGAAGGGAGGGTGAAGGGGGAGGAAGGAAGAGGAACGGAGGAGTTTTCGGTTTACACGTAGGAAAAGTCGCATTTAGTTGGATTTCCGGCGCTTCACCCCCGAGGACCAGTTTTCTCGGCTTGTCCTCGCGCGTCCTAGGCGAAATCGCGGGGCTCTCTTCTTTACGGGGACGCGCGACGCCCCGTCCCACCGACACACACGCAACGCACAGGGCCCGACGAGATCGAGAAGGACGAAGCAACGAACGCGAACGAGCGAGCGCGGTGACGCGGAGCAGACCCGATGATGTTCCCCCTGCGAGAACGCGAGAGACACTGACGGGGGCCCTAGCCACTGGCGGGAGAGTTCGAACCGTACACCGACACACACCGGGCCCAAGGGGGCCGGACGTCGACGCGGAACGGGGCAATATCTTTTTAACGGCGCGCACGTGAGTGTCTGTTCGCCGGTACATACGTATACATGTATGTATACATATAGCTGCTTCGCGAGCAAGGGACCCTTTAACCGTTCGTTCTCACAAATCCATCGGTTCCTCGACATTTTTTGTGCTGTTCGGAGCCTATCGTTGTAATTCTTATCTCTTGAACACAGACGTATAATGATCGATGTTACTTTTGCTTGGAATATCAGAGGAGAAACTATCATACATAACTTTGATTCGTTAAAACGAAAGGTTATATTCGAGAGAGTTTTCGAAATTCAGGGCATGCAAAATAGCATTTGGTTCGAGACGATCTACGGCCTAATGACTTAATGGATCGTTCCTCGATCTTTAAGATACGGGGGCGTTCTCCCTACCTACCGACCTTATACATACACGGATAACTGCTTCGGCATTAACGAGCCCTACATTTTAGGTCCGATAGACCTGGGTCCATATTTCCGCCATGATTTATGGTTCCTGCGGAATCTTTTTTTCTCGTGGAAGCGAGCTGGAAGGACAATTAGTCCCCGTGGGCGTGTAGATTCACGAGAGGACGACGCGGCGTGACTCACTGCCCAATGTGGACTATGTAAATGCTGTTCGGCCAATCCGTGACTAGGTACTGGTCGTCTGTTTACCGTGTTGAATCTTCCCTTGGAAATCTACCGGGAGAGTCGCTCTCTGTTCAGTTCTATTTATAGCTATCCGCACGCCACGGACGAAACTTAAACCGGAATAAATAATTGTAAATCAATAGGCCGGTCGGGGTTGGTTCGCGAACCCGAAGAGATCGATGATTTATGGCTCACGACGGTCTGTCGATAATTAATTATTGCATTAACCGGCGGAGAGGCGGGGAAGCCGATCAGCAGGGTCAACGAAACCGAGGCCTAGTCGTCGCGTCTTTGCGCTCGAGACCGTAGGAAGGGACGCGCATAAATTTATTCGACCGAAGGCTGAACAGCCTTGGGGGCCTTATGGTCCGACCGGGGCCAGACAAACGGATGTCTGTGGCGTGGAGCCTCGCGAACGCCGCGCCACGCTGCCCTCTTCGTAGCTGTTCGTGAACGCTCGTGCGCGCTCGTACGGTACCTAGACGAAAGCCACCGCCATCGTTAAAACCTCCAGGTGAAAGTGTCCAAGGAGGTTTCGTAACGAGCCAACCGATACCGATTACGTTACCGACGTGAAATCGTTTGGCTTCGTAACGACCGCCACGGTTCGAGGGCTAATTGGATCTCCGCTCCTAGGCGACTGCCTCTCGCGAAATAGTATATTCGATAATTAAAGCGATCGCACGGAACAACATTTCCGGTAACGAGTTATCGTGGATCCATGCTTATCACGCGGTCTGATCGCGGTTGATACATACACACACACAATTGACAACTATCTAGTCTCGAGAAACGGGATGGATCTGTGTCGCTCGTCGTACCTGGATCTTCGTGGATATACGATTTACTTGCCAATTAAGATGCTATTATTGCGCAACGACCGTCTTGCGCCGTTTCTTCGGCCTCTAGGACTCTCGAACAGTGTACCATGGGTAATCTGAATAAAATCAGGCTTCCATTCAGACAGCATCGAGAAAGCACGATCCATTAATTACCTCATTTAGTCTACATAACACGTCAGCGATGAACTTTTCTTCTTGCATTACATCTTTCCGTACGACAATAACAAATTCTGCGCGATACCTCGCGAGCGTTATGCTTGTGTTACGTTTACCATTTTTCTTCTTCTGTTCCCATGCTAGTGTAAACCGAAGGATTCATCTGTTAAAGAAACACGTAGAAACAAAAGTTAAACACGCACTCGACTAGGATTCGCGCGGAAGACGGATGTTTCGAGGGTCGACTGTTTTTTTTTCCTCGTTTGCGTCGACCCGATAACGATCACGTACGCCGCTAGTGTTGCCGATTCAAAGTCCCGTTAATCGTCGACGAAACTGGCTCGTCTCGAAATCCTCGAGAGATACTTGGAAAATAATGCTCGAAACGATTCGTGACATGCCTGCGATTAAAATGTCTTGGGGGAAGAAGATGACTACGATCCAGAGATCGGAGCGACAACTTCCACGGGACCTCGGCCTCATTAGAAAGACCCCGAGTGGCCCGTTCCTCTTCCTCCGGGATAACCGTGGATGCTAATTATAAAGCCGCGGAATAATGAAATCATCTTGGTTACGCGCGAGCCCGTTGACTTCCTTGAGAACTTTTTCAGTACACGGAGCCTCGAGAGAAACGCCTTTATTAGCGGCAGGACAACAGCGCCACGAGGAATTAGGCTCGTGGGATTAGCCGCCGCGGAGTTATTAAGACAAATTGTCCGTTAATCGTCTCGGCCTTCCACAGATGCTACCTAACGATCAGAAAATTATTCCCGCTCCCTTTGTTCTCGGCGTCCTCCCTTCGATTCCATCGATCAATCTTCCTGTCTCTGTCCCCTCGAGGATCTACTACGTGCTCGATCCCCATCGAATTCGTCTCGTCGAGATCAGGATATCCGGGGAGAATCATTCCGAACAACTACTTCCGGGAACTATTGGACGGAGAGTATATTTTTACAAAAATAAATACACGACGTTCAACGTCTTCGCGATGCCTACTGGTAACCATAGAACCTATGTACAAGCCACGATCCGCGCTCGCGACATCGATTACGATCGCGGTCGCTATTTATCACGGTTAATCGTGGGACCTTAACGAAACACGGAGCCGCCGTATTTTCGCATGGCGCCTCCGTTTTAAACAGGTCGTCACGAGGAAGAATAAATCCCCGATGTCGCGAGACACGCTCCTTTCTTCTACCGTCACGCTAGAATATTTGGGTTAATATCTGACACTGGGAACTTCGGAAGTGCTTCACGTTCCCCTCGGAGTCTCTCGCGAGAACGCATAGCTCGTACTTTGACCCTGAATCCTGCAGATCCTGGATCTTGAATGATCGCTCGCTGTAGACCAGATCCTTCTCGATGGCCGATTTGCTGTTCCCGGACTCACGAACCACCACGTAAAAATCGCCAATGTCCTCTCGCGACGTTACGTACCAGGTCGCCTTCCAGCTCTTGTCGTCCTCGTTGCTGGAAATTAGGAACGTGAATGTGTAGGTTCCCTTCCCTCCTCTTAGATGGAACGATATCCCAAGCTAACGGATACGCACTATTCGATATTTCGATATTTCACGTCTGGGGTGATGTCGAACTCGGGATACTCTTTCACCTCCCTCTCGCCGCATCCCATCAAGTCCTCCGTGATCTCCTTTATCAGTTTCGTGGCGAGGAAATTCGGGCTCTGGCAGCTGACGTTCGACCATTCCTTTGGTATTTCCGTGTGTGTGTTCAGCCACCTCTTCAAAGGTCTCGCGTAACAGTCGCAGTGCAACGGATTCCCTGAAAAAATTGTATTTCGTCGGTTACTCATTGTTCCACCGGTAATTGTCGAATCTCCCTCGCGGTTTCCTGTACCAGAATACTCGAGTTTAGTCCCGTTTTTTATGATCTTCATAAAGACTTCGTCGAACACCCCGATCATGTTGGATTTCACGTCAAGTGTCTTCAGATTTGGTAGCGGTAGAATTTTATTCAAGGGAATATGACTCAGACGATTGTGACTCAGATGCAGATTAGTCAGATTCACCGGTGGGTCGAAGATGTCCGGTTCGGAGAGGTCGTTGATCTCGTTGTAAGAGAGATCCAACGTTTGTAGTGCCGACAGATTCCCGATCACGTCTGAAGGATCAAAAGAGAACGTATGAAAAATAAGACGGGCTGAGAGCACGTCCATCGTATTTCGTCGTTCGTTACTCACATCTTCGTACATCGTTAATGGTATTGTGACTGATGTTCAAGATTTGGACCTTCTTCGCACCGATGGTCAATTCGAACGTTAATACAGGCATGGTGTTGTACGAGAGATCGATCTCCTTCAACCTGTAAGGAATCCATGGATCGTTCGGGAATGTTTTCTTGGTGACGAACGAGATCTTGTTGTGACTGAGATTGACTCTCTCAAGGGACAGGCAATCGTCCAGCAGGCCGTGCGTTTTGTTGTCCAGGCTCTCCAGTTTGTTGTGGGAAAGATCGAGCGTCCTGAGGGAGACGAGACCCTGGAACGCTCCATTGGGAATGTGTTCGAGGTTGTTGCTCGTTAGGTTCAAGGTGAGCAATTGCAGCAACCCTTCGAAGGCTCGATTGTTGACGCTTCGAATCTGATTCTTGGCAAGATTCAGCTCGAACACTATCGGCAGGCGTCCGAATGCTGATTTTCCGAGCTCGGTTAGCTGGTTATCCTAAAATTGTTACTCTTGCTTAGTACGTTAGCCGGTTTATACACTCTAAACGACAAAGGAATAATTTTGTCCGCCTCTATCACCTCTAGATGAAGATATTGCAAGCTACTGAGAGTACTGAGCGCCTCCCACGGAGGCCTCGTGATGTTATTCGATTGCAGATTCAATATCCTCAGAGTCAACAGATTCTCGAAGCTGCCGTGTTTCAGACTGTCGCCCAATCGGTTCTTGGAAAGATCCAGCGAAAGCAAAGCGTTCATCGCAGGCCACACGTCAGTCGTGGGTACCTCCTCCAGCATGTTTTCGGAAAAGTCTAGAGAGGCCAAAGAGATTGGCAACTGGAAGATCTTTGTTAAACGATTGTTCTTGACTGTCAGGCTCCTAGGAATCGATACACCATGATCGTTTATTAATAATGTTTCTTCTACGTTGCAAGATCGAACGTTTCATGATCAACCATTGATTACCTGCAACTTGGTAGTCTGGTTAAGCTACCACGAGCCACATCGTTTAATTGATTGTAGCTCATATCCAGATCGAGAAGCGTTGGCAGTGGTCCAAACGTCGATGGTTTGATCTTCTCTAGAGAGTTGTACGATAGGTTTAGAAACCGAAGGCTGAACAATGTTTGAAAGATGGCGTTGTGTATCTCTGACAAATTGTTGTGCGATAAATCGATCGTGTGGAGTTCGTACAACTTTGGGAACGTCTGACGAGGCACCGAATGTAACGAATTGTGAGAAACATTCAGAACTTTCAGACCAGTCATGTTATGTAGCGGCACCTGAAACGAATAACGATAAGTGGGAGTGTCGAGAATTCCTAATCCTCCTTGATTCTGTTCGTGGTACCGTAGATCATCGAACAATACCTGATTCAGAGAGGTAAATTGGTTGTAACTCAATTGTAGTTCGGTTGCGTAAGTCGCGCTGTCGAACGAGAACTTCGATATATTCTCCAATTTGTTATGACTCAGATCTAGGAGCGTCATGTTCACGCAGTTCTCGAACGCTCCCGGTTCTATTTTCGAGATCTCGTTGCGCGAAAGATTGATCTTCGCCAGATAGAGATCCTTGAAAGACAACTTTTCCACGACAGTCACAAAATTCTCCGAGACATCCAGCACCTAAGAAGAAGCAAGAACAGATGAGTGGACGAAATATGTTGTTGGGCGAAACAAAGTCTCTTCGTACCTCAGCGAACTGAAGCTGATTGAACATCTGGAAGTCGATCTTTTTGATAAAATTCCTGGCCAAGTCGATGGTTCCTATCCTCGTGACTGGACCAAAAGTCCCCCTACCCACGTCGTTGATCTGATTGTCGCTCAAAAACAGTCTAACCAAGAACCGCATACCACGGAAGGTGTTCGAATCAAGCTTCCTGATTTTATTGTGGCTCAAATTGAGCACTTTTAGCAGAGAGTTCCTCGCGAAGGTGCCTCTACGACCGGAGAAACAGACACGTCGATCAAACGAAAATCGATGAAATTCGATCGAAAGTTCTGGATATTATGTGTACCTCTTCAAGTCAGAGATCGCGTTATGAGACATATTACACCAGCCCATTTTTGTCAGATCGGCCAGATGCGAGCCGTCCAGTTTGTTGATCAAATTGTGGGACAGATCCAAGTACTCGGTGTCCCGTAACCCTTTGAACTGATTCCGTTTTAACTCTTTGATCTCGTTCCCGTGGAGATCCAGCCGCTTTAGCTTTTTCAGTGGCGCCAACGCCTCCACGGGCAGGGAGGTAAGTGTCCCTGCAAAAAGCGAAATAGAAAGTCACGGAGAAAATCCAATTGCCTGCGGTTTCCATTCGTGAAAACCAGTGTACCGTTACTAATCTCCAGTTTCTCAATTTTCGCGGCCGCGGCACTCTCCGCGAATCCGTCCGCCGGCAACGTGGACATTCGATGGCCGGCGATGCTGAGAATGCTCAGATTTCCCAGTATCTGCAACGCCTCCCGCGGGAATTTCTCCAGCGTGCTGTTCACCACGTACAGCTCCTGGAGCGTTCTGTTCACGCCGAGGAAGCTGTGCTCCTCGATCAGTCGCAACGGTGTGTCGACGAACCTCAACACTCGTACGTCCAACGGATAAAGCGCCGGCCCATAGAAACGTCCTGTGTAATTCGTGAAACCAAACCTATAGATTTCAGCGAAATAACCAGAGACACTAGAGTGGCTCTTATTTCCTCTTGATGAAACTTCTTCCCGAGATTTCTTCCTTATCCATTAAATATTTTTATCCATACCCCAAAGTAGTTCCAATTAGTAGAAAAACAATCTGTGCGAAGTTTGAGCTCGATCGGATAAGGGAAAAGGAGCGACTGGGCCCTTAAACATTTAAAGAATTACTTAAATGCACTCAAAGTGAAAAATTATTCGATTATTGATTATATCAAGACACGTGTCAGAGAAAAGTTGTAGATATAGACAAGAAAAGCTCAGGGGCTTCTTTCCTCCTTATCCTACCGAACTAACTTTTCGCATGAATCATTCTTTTATCAATTGTAATTACTTTAGAAGGTGCCGTGAGGGAAATTTACATTCAGAGACACGTTACCTATGTTACATTTGTACAAAACGAGTTCCTCGATGGGCAGTCCCTCGTTGCCTAGGTTCGAGAAGGCCAAACTCAAGCTGGCCAGATTGGTGTTCTCGCACTGAACGTACAGACCCCTGTCGCTGCCTCGAAGGCACACGCACGGGTAGATGTACTTGATCTCCCTGGGACATCGGAATCGTGGCCCGGGTGGAACGTATCCACCCAACACCGGCAGGACCAAAGCCCACAACAACGGGAAAAGAAGTATCATCTGCGTGACAGACAATAACCCCCGTTTCAATTAACGCGTTACACACTCGTTACCATGCCGCGATCGAGGCGCGTTTTTCCCCCGCGATGAAGCCGTGTAACGGTTACAATTATGCTACAAAGTTTTATTAGTCACCGTTCTCCTCTTGTAATCGCGTTGTTTCGCGAAACGTGAGAAAGCTTTCGCTGCGCGGTCGGTTGGCACCGACAGCTGATTCGCAGGGCCCGATAACGATCCTATAGATAGCCGGGGGCAATTAAAATTTTCCTCGATTCGAAATCGAAATCCCTCCCGAGTTGATCGACTGTACATGTTTTTGTTTCCAGTGCTCGATTAGCAAAACCGTGACGCATCGACGGTTTTTGGAAGGGTGGGCTCTGGCCGGTCGACGAACGGTCCACGAACAACGTCCCACACGCGAACATCGACACGTTTGTGGGGGACGTTTGTCTACGAAAAAATGCGAAATTATTCGTGGGCGCCTTCGTTGGTAGCAGCAGGCGCGACTAATTCGACCGAGGATCGTCGCCCCGAGGACGACGCCGCTGAACCGGTAGAGACAAAGAAGTCATAAAGAGACGAATGACCTCGTTGTTGCCAACGCTGCTTCCTCGGTTGCGGGACGCGAATTACGAGGAATCGCGTGCAACAACTGTTATTCACCGTGTATGTATGCATGTATGTATGTATACGTATGTATTTTTGTTTAAGCGTTGATCCCCGCTGACAATTCTGATTTGATTGACATTCTTCCAGACATGTAATCGCGTTAATATAAAATTTGTACACAATTGCACCGCGGACAGAGAGATATATGTATGTAATTTCAGAAGGGAAGAACGAGGGCTGTCGACGCTCTAGCGCGTTTCTGCCGGCCAGGCCAGATTCTGAAGACGGAAAGTGAAATGAAATGGTTTTGTTCGCGATGCTCGAATGCAAATACTTTCTACGAGATTAGCGGGTTTTCTATCGCGTTGCGCAGATCGACGAGGAAACGGCCCGTTGCGTGCGGGCATCGATTCGGCCTCTAAACGTAAACCGTTCTCCGTGTGTGCTCTCGAAACCGCGAGCCGTAGGTAATTGGAATATCTAATCCAGGGTAATTCGCTTATCCACGTACGAATCGCTGTGAGCGAACGGCACGAACAAGAGGCTTGTCAGACGATCGAAGTTTTTTTCTTCTTCCTTCGAAAACAAAGTAGAACTTGACGCGGTCTAGAAACGAGACGTCCCGACTAAACCGTTGCACGATCGTGGGCAACTAGCGTTTTACTATATGTATACAGAGGATGCGCGCGAGAGAAAAGCGTAGGCGATCGGAGTGTTGCTTTTTTTTTTCATTCGATGTATCGATGATGCGTGAACGATGGCCTTGAAGAGAACCGTGAAAACAGGTCGATGAGATCGGAGAAACGGAGGAAGAATGCGAATTAATCGCTACATTCGCCACCGTCAGACGAACTTCGCGATCGAACGCACACACCGAACTGTAAGTGGCGAGGCCCACTGGCCTGCGAAACGAATCGCCGCTGGTTTATTACGGTTCCAGTAATCTAGTAATTCAACGAGCGAGAAGGTAAAAAGAAAAGCGTCGGTGGTCTAGTTTCGCCGCCACTGCGCCGGTTTATGCAACCTTCCGAGTATAATACGAACGTTCCACAACAGCCGACCATAAACACGTCGTTTACTGTACGAAATAATGCTTTCTAGGAAGTTTCTGGAATTTTGTTCTTTTGAACGGGATTGCGCAATCTGTATACTGCCAAATGTACCGGAAAGGCGGCCGTTGTTCGGCGAAACCCGAAACCGGAGAACGGAAAAAGGAACTCGCGATACGCCTTTGTAGGCTGATCGCGAACAATACGACGTGAACAACGATGCGCTTTTTTTCTTTCGGTATTACGATTATATTTGCGAATGTAGCGTGAACGCACGACAGAGCTGCACCACCGCGAACGAAAACACTTGCTCCTTTCACTTATTTCGAACCGACCTTACCGGTAAGCAATGAACCGAATCACTTGGTCTATCGAGCTTCCGTTTGAAAAATAGATTTCTCCTTGCACCGGTTCTGCTGACGTAATATCCACGTTTGACACCTCGGGTATTTCGTGTCCAGTTTCTGGGTGTCCGTTGGAACCGGAGAAATCCGAGAACCCGGTCGAAACTGTGAAGTATATTGTATCTGAGCACGCGGTTCGATGGAATAGATCGTTCTCTCCTTCAGCAGCGAAGTCGTCGAAGACGCCATCGAGGGGGGAATAATTGGGAAAAGATCCAAGGCTCGTGAGAAAGACGGTTTCCGTTCTCCGATCGTGGCACAGGTGAAATAATTGATGCGCGAAGAAAATACAATAAACCACGCTCCACTTTCCGGGGCCAATTAATGTTATTATGACTTATACGCCGCAGGGGAAAGTCCGATGAATCTAAGATTAATGTCAATTGTTAACTCTTCTCCTTCGTCGTTTCTCGAATAATACGCGGACGAATCGGAAGGAGGAGAAACAAAAATAGGATTGCGAGATCGAGATTGTTTTCTTGCTTTTTTTTTTTTTTCGTCTTCTGCATCAACCGAGCTCAAGGATATTTTCGTTTCACCAGCTGGCCTTGCAGAAGCGGTTTCGAGAGTGGTATAGTGTGTTAGGAAAAATTCGACTTTTTTCCGGGAACGCGACGCGATCGAATCTTCGTCGGCGATAGCGTTAATACGTATAGTTATACTCCAATACGATTACTAAACGTATCTACAATAGAAAAAATAGACGAAACGGAGAGACTGTCGGTGAAAATGAAATAATTGCGAGGAGACGGTGATCTTTAACAGGGCAATTACGAGCAAACGCGGTTCTATCCACGCATTGAAATCACCACCTCGGCTGTGATCGTGCGAACGCACGTGGAACGGTCTATGACGCACGACACGAACCCGTTTCTCCTCGGAATTTTCCCGAAATTGTTAGTTGAAAATATCAACGAACTATTTTTCGTTGATTCAAGTTACGAATCGATTGAGAAAACGAAGTTTTATCGTCGACGATGTTTAGAAACAATCGGACAGCTACGAAGAAACAAAGTGAATATGGTTTTGTAAGTATGATGTTTCTCTAGAATGTAATATCTACCTTCTTGTTTCACTTTGGTCCAGCAACAGTCCCGAAAGCACGATGACAGTCGTTGCTTTTTTTAAGGACGACCTTGTCCTCGGATCACGTATTCATCGTTGCACCAGTCCCTGGGTCGTCGGTTATGGACAGGACCCAGAAGAGACAGAGAGAAAGAAGAGGAGGAGAAGAGGAACGTACGAAAGAAACGTTTCACCACATCTCTGCGTTCAAGACATTCTGCTAGTGGTTCCTGGATGAGGCTACCGTGAAAACTGAGCCGTGGCTCGGAGCTAAAGAGAAAGGCAGACCGAGAAGCGTGGCCTCCCTCATTGGCAGTTGATACGCGCTGTCCTTTCGTGGACACGCGACTCTCCGATTCTAAACCGAGAATATTTCTGTGGGTATGGGACGTTAAGGTTGCGCTCGATTGGTTCATTGGCTTCCAGGGCCGTGCATCGAAACTTATCTTGTGGTTATCATTCTCAGAGGACATAATTGTAGATTCGGTCTCGCTTGCTGGCAGCCTCGTTTACTTTTGTTAAAGGTCCGGCAAATTTATCATCATTTTTGCATTCTTTCTGTGCTCCTTAAGGAATGATTTTTGTAAATATTTATTGCGTCTTTTGGATTAACTTACGTTCCTGAAAGGCACGATTCTCTTGTAGAAGAAAGTTACCTGGAGAACGACGACCGCTATTGGTCGACGCAGGTGAAAGTCGCTTAGAACGTATGGTTACCCGACTTCTTCATCGTTCAGTGACATCTGTTGGTACCTTGAAATATTTACATCGAGCGTTCCGATCGATGATATAGTTTCCACCAATCGTTCTAGATATTTTGTACGTTTAATAATTTTATCGACCGTTGAATGATCTGTAAATTTTGTTCACTTCCAGAATGATTCGTTTCCAGTGAAATATCGAACAAATTATTCGACAAATTAAACAATTATTCGAACATCAAAGTAGAAGCGAGAGAACCGGATATCCCGATTAACCATCGTTTATATCGCAGAACGAGAAATTACACGGTCATTGAGGTCGATAAGTTCTCCGAGCAACTCTCGGTTTACGAACCGACAGTGTCAGTAAAATAGCTGCTGGATCAGCCGAGCACTGAAAATCAGTCTGAAAGGTGTCGCCGGATCTACTTGACCACTTTGAAGTATGGACCAGGAAGTTTCGTCGCTGTTAAAGCTGATTCTTCTACTTCGTGAGTACCAGATTACCACGAATATACTTTGATGGAAAATTGTAACAGTTATCATCTCGTAGGAATGATGATCGCAATCGATGCTTTACCAACTCTGGGTTACGTCGTAAGGAGTTTCGTTTATCGTTAATTCTAAGGTAAATGTTCTCGATGAATCGCATTTAAAGAAGTCTTCGTTCTCGACAGGATCGACAGCGTTTGGAAACGTACGAGGAACTGTCGGAGGAATCGAACGATTTCGATGTATTTCGCAACTTGACGTTTCGATTCACCTGCGAAGGGAAACCGACCGGTCTGTACGCTGACCCGGATTACGATTGCCGAGTTTTCCACGCGTGCAACGATTCGGGAAATGGATTTCCCGTGATCTGTCCGAATAATACGGTGTTCGATCAAAGGGAACGAGTCTGCACGGACGAAGGGCTGCTCGACTGCGAACATGCCGACGAATGGTGCTTTACATTTACTATGCTCTTCGTTAACAGCAGTATTAATAGTTATCTTTCGATGATTAATTCTTTCAGGTTTCACATGAACGAGCTACAGTATTCCATCGAAGTGACAGAAGAAAATGCCACAAGGACGGTCGAAAGGGAAGAAATTCCGTCGGTTCTGCCCCTCCTGCTAACGTGACATGTTTTAATTTCAATTTAATTAGAATCGCTATTCCATCTAAAACGAATAAATAAGCAAACCAGTTAAAGTCTTCGGAGCACAGCATTCACTGTGAATTAATTCTCTGTCGTGAACACCGAACTTCGTTAACACATTCAGTTCGAACAAACTGCTCCTTCCTTTGCTCTCTTCTCCGCTCTAACCATACCTCGTAAACATGGAAATCTATTTAAAGGCGTGGCACACGAGATATATAAAAGTATTTAAATAAACGACCGTGTTCGCCAAGACATTGCAGTTTGAAATTACAGAGAACCGCGGCTTCTCTTTTTGCGATACCCTTCGATCCTGAAAGGGTTCAACGGACGATCACGTGATCCTACTTGGCTTCTATTGCGTTCAGCTGCAACCGCCGCTCGTGTGCAGTTCCCGGTAAACAAAAACGGAGTAAATAAAGAAACAAGCGTAGCAATGGAGGTGGAAGGGGAGAGGGAGAAACCATCGTCGCGAACCGAGAATAATCTCTGTCTTATCTTAACCCCGACCTCTCGAAGCGAGATCCCCTTCGGGTCCTTGAAGCCTCCTCGCCCCGCTCGCAACGCGCGTTCCTGATCGCCGCGGGCCGCAGAATTCAATAACAGTCCTTTCTTCATGGGGTTTCTCGTTTTTTCCCTCTTCTTTGACCGTACGGAACGAGCACGTAGTTACGTTCCACGGCATCTCGAGATGCTTATCCGAAGGAACTGGAGATCCGGAGGATCGAGGAGAAAGGGTTGGGAGCGGAATTATCGTTTGAAAGCGTGTGCCCGGGGGGCCGAAAGAGACGAGAGGGTGGCGTTGGTTTCCCAGACGTTTATTTTCGCAAACGTAGAATGAACCGCCTGGCCGTCTTAGAAACTAACGGGTTTTACAATATTCCCGGCTTACCGTAACGTTCTTGTATCATTGAGCGCGTCGAGTATATAATAGAGATCGATAAAGAAGTGAGAATAGCTTAAATGGAGAAACTTGCAACCCGTCACCCGTACGCAAAATCCCATAGGAATGAACGAAGTGTGAATAGGACCCGAGTTATTCCGTTCCTAACTACAAAACCGAGTCTCTGTGGTCCGTGCTTCTAACGAGTACTACGTAGATAATTATATCGATGAAGATGGAAGAGAACGCGCCGCCGCCCGGCTGTTGACGCCTCGGCCGTGCACGGAAGAAAATTAAAGCTAGCCCAATAAAAAGGTTCACTGTTGATCAGCCTTCGAAGGAAACGATCCAGTTCCCTCTTAACAACTAGTGGACCAAGTGCCGTGCGTTAACTACAATTATACCATTCTACGAGAGTATAGTCGCTATCGTTTAACCCTAAAACCCTCATACTACGGAGAGAAATGAGTCTTGAAAACAATTCGGCATCCACCCGAAATCACCGTCCAGTCTTATCGCTACAAGTTACCAAATTTATTTCAACGTCTCGATCACGAGAATTTTCATTACTCCGCTATGCCATGCCGTGATAATTATAATCGGACCCATAACTGGTGGGCCAGGAGATACCCGGTCCCGTCTTGTGATTATCGTAAACGTACTTAATCTGAGGGTGATTGTTCGCGCCGAAGAAAGAATCGCGAATCATTCCTATAACCGCCGAACCCATAGCCATGTTACTGATCATTCCAGCCATCGATGCAGCCGCCCGCGCGTGTGCCACGGCCATTTGAAGCAAGAAGGACAAGGCCAGCCCGATTCCGGGCATCATCTCCGTCATCTTGTTCTTCATAGCCCTGCCCAGGTGTACGATGGTGTTGGTCATTTTCCTCGAAAGTATTTCGTCGTCCAGACGCGGCAATTTCACGATCAGACAAGACTTCTTCTCCTTCGTCTGTTCATCGTCGACGATCTTATTGTGCTTGATGTCTTGGAGCCTCTCTTCGACGTAGTCTTTTAGATACTTGTTCGGGTGCTTCTCTATAAGAGACTTGAAGAAATTTTTGGCCCTTTTTTGCCTTTGCCTCTCTTCTTGATCTCTCGAGGACTCTTTCTCGAAATCGTGGGCCACTTGGGTCTTCAGTGGCGGAACCTTCGACTCGTCGGATTCCTTCTGAGATTCCAAGGGCACGATGTCCACTTCCTTCTTCGTATCGCTGGATCTGGCCTCCTCCAAGGATCTCAACCGATGGTCAAAGTTCTGTAATTTGTGGGCGAGTCGACTGTGCAGTCGGGGGCCGAAGAGAACCCCGAACGCGTTGTAAGCATCCTCCAGATCGAAATACTTTCCGCCGTCTCCGTCCGTCTCGGAATCGTTCGACCGAATTTTATCGAGGAACATCGTGATGATTTGATCGTCGTTCATCGATCTTTTTATATCAACGTACTCCTCGCTGTCCTTTAAAAATTGGATATCGCCCTCCCTCGAAATATCTATGCTCCGTTCTTTCTTCTCCTTGTCTTTCTTGATTTTTTCGCTCTCGGGACGCTGATCGAGGACCTCTTCCATGATATCGCTGATGATCGTCAGTATACTGGGAAGATTCTTATTGTCCTTGAGCTTCGCGCCTCTACCCTCTCGGAAACCGGAGAAACTGATACCCAATTCGCCGTTTCCGTAGCCCCGGATCTTCAAGAAGCCCACGTTCGTCTGGAATTTCTCTTCGACCACTGTCTTGTACCAGTCTAGTAGAAAGTGCTCGATCGAGTCCTTCCGTTCCAGCATCTCACTCTCGACCTCGCTCGTTGACATGCCGAAGAATTCCTGCACCTGATTCTCGGTGTCTAACGAGCGTCCAAGGATACCGAGGCTCGGAAGGGACGGCAGACCACCGCCAAGAGACGGAAGATTGCTGATGATCAGAGGCCAAATGAAAATTCCGAGGCATCTGATGGCACTGAGACCCGTGACACACTGGATGACCTGTTGAGCGAGTCCTTTGCCCGATGCTCGGTCCACGTCCTCGACGATCTTTAGGAGCTCGTACTGATCGGCGGTCAGAGAACTTCTAACGGTGGTGTTCAAAGTGTCGACGAAATATTCCCTCGATTCCAAAGAAGCCTCGCCACCGCTGCTGACTGATCTTGCGTTCTGTCTGATTTGAATCAGAAGCTGAAGATAATCGGATTCCGTGATGTTTGGAAACGTTGAAGCGGATTTCGAGGGATCGATGAACGTTTCGTCGGTCTCGTAATAGGTTTTCGACAATTCCACGCTCCTACGTCTCCTGTTCCTGGCTTCTTCTGGTTTCAAGTTCTCTTTCGTGTATGATCGTAGCTGGTCAACGTCGGGCAACTGTACCTTTTCCTTGGAAATGTCTATGAGGATTCCTGGTGGTTGACCTGCGTATCCGGGGACCGCTCCATCGTTATCTGCAATCAGAACGGGGTCAGAGATCACTCGAATCACTTCGATAAGCTCGGAACCAACGATAGATTCACCTACTGACGGCGTAAACGCTGGTGTTCCTTGGTTTTCCAATCGAGAGTCAAGCTGCGCATCCACGGCTCCTTCCGCGGGATATGGAACCATCGGGTTCGATGGTAATCGGTTCCAAAGTGAGCGAAGGGATATCTGGCGATTGTGGACGTGACTCGTTGACGACAGAAAGATCCGGCAATGATGGTATGTATTCCTTCAGAGTGGGCCAGCTGATGGTCCGAGTGCAGGTTGCGTAATTATAGCCTTTCAAGCATTCCAGCATCTTCGAGATGTAAGGTTCCCGAGCCGTATCCGGTATCACACGCTCGATCAGCTTAATAAGGTTCTCCTGACGTTCGCTCAACTGGGAAACATCTGGACTGCTTGTGTTCAGATACGATTGCTGGATCATCGGACTTACCGGTAAACGTAGCAAGAAATTTTCGATGTTCCCCATATTCTCTTGAAACCACACGTCGTCGTCCTTCGAATTGTCCTGGGACGTTTGGGCTTCTATGTTCGATCCTTTGGATTTCTCGGTCACTAGTACCTGGAATCTGATCCTGGGCATGTTCTGATAGGCTCCAAAGTTCGGGAAACGCGGCAGCCACGGATAAGCCTGGCCGATCGCTGGCCAAGCGATGTCCCTGGTGCACTCCAAGAAGGTTTTGTCTTTCAGGCAAGGACCGATCTTGTTGATGTAGTCCAAACGGGACGCGATAGGCAGCAAGTTTTCCACGGTATTCAAGACGTTGATCTGCTGGTCCGTCAGGATATTCGCCAACTCTTGTATCCTCGCTGGAACCGACGGACTCGGGGGATTCGGAAGGGACAGCTGTACAGCTCTCAGGATGTTCATTATCACCGTCTCGGGAAGCTCGTTGTAGATTGGGAAAAATCTGGTGTCCGTTATAGTGACGGTGGTGTCTCCGTGTTGACCAGTTTTCACGTCGGTTTCCGATAGCGGTTGGGCATCCTTGACGGAGCTGGATTCCGTCATGTTCCTCTTCACAGAGACGGTGGAAGTGCCGTTGGTTGGAGGGGTTATTATAGGGCCGAAATTTGGGAAGCCGGGCAACCAGGGGAAATACATCGATAACGTTGGCCAGATCACGTCTCTGGTGCACACCAAGAAGTTGTTCAGTCGAAGACACGCAAGCAACTTGTTCGCGAATTCGGGTCGTATACTTTCCGGTAGAAGGCTGTCGACGATATTCAAGATATTCAGCTGTTGCTCGTTGATCAGATCGAGAAATTGCTGGTTCTTGGTTGAAGAAACAGGAGTAGTTTTTAGATTTAGGTTAACCGCCTGTAGCTGAACCGAACGGACGATGTTCAGAATCACGTTCTCTGGATGCTCTGTGAATATCGGTAAGAAACTGGTATCGGTAACACTGATCAGTGGAGGGTTTTGCTGCTCTTTGTTTCTCGACTCGTTGGCCTCCAAACGAACGCCGATTATTGGCTTGTTAACGGTGTCTGGGACGATTCGTTCCTGCATATTTTCCGTCGAAACGATCGCAGGCTGACTCAATGGCGGTGATGCTTGAATATTAATTGTATTAATTGGTTCCTTTTTAGCCTCCAACGAAGGGAATTCGGGCAAGTCGGACACGTATCTAGCGATCGTCGGCCAAATTACGTATCTCGCGCAATCGATAAAGTTATCGCTCCTCTGGAGGTACACGATAACTTCGGTGACCAATCCAGGTCGAGCAATGGGAGGTATAAGGGATTCAGCCAATCGTAAGATATCGAGCTGTGGCCCCGTGAACCTCGTGAAAGTTATCGCGTTTCCAGTAAGGATGAACGGCGATATTTCCGGAGATTTAGGAGTAGAGTCTCGTACCTTCGATAGCGTTTCCGTGATCTTGGTCTCTAGCTCGTTGGAAGACTGTAGAATGTCTCCGATTCGTTGGACGACCGTTGGAACAATATCCGATCGAATGGAAGTGCCTCCGAATGGCCAGAGCGGACCAAAATTAGGAATCTTTTCAATTAAGTCGTAAATACCGGACAGGTCCGGTAGCTGTAAATCCGAAAACAGTGTAGAAATGTCTGGGAGATTCGGTACGAACAGTCTGACGGTAGGCCAGGTCGAGTACTTCATACAGGTAAGATAATTATATTCCTTCATGCAGTTGACGGTCTTCTGGACGAATTCCGGGCGATAGCGAACTGGAATCAGTTGCTCGGCCATGTTGATCGACAACAGTTGGTCTTGAGGTATGAGAGCAACGTACGAATCTGCGGACTGATCGAGAAAAGAGGGCGAAATCGATATCTGTGGCTGTTCATTCAGAGCATTCTGAAGAACCTGAATCATCACCGCCTCCGGTCTTGGTCTTATCTGTCTGGTGACATCGGAGTCCACAACTTCTGGCAGCTCACCGATCTCTCCTGGTATAGTGGGGAACGGGAGAATGGGGTATTGCGGAGTCCAGCTGACGAACGGATACCAGCCCTCGTAGTCGGGAAAAGCTGGTAGCGCTGGGAAATACTGCTTGATCATCGGCCAGGCGAAATACTTGACGCAGCTGAAGTACTCGAACCTCCTGACGCACGAGAACATTCTGTCGGAGTACTCTTGGCGCAACGCTTGCGGTAACAATTTCTCGGCCATCTGTAGAATATCCAGCTGATTGGAAGTGAGAAGGCTCTGCAGCGTCGCGTTCGTCGGATCAACGTACGACACAAGCGTCTCCTCGTTGGGATACGATTCCAGAACATTTTGCAGAATGTTGTATACTATCGAGTCTGGCGCGATGTATCTGATCTGGTATAGATTCTGAGCTCTGCCGGTCTTCGATTTTTTACCCTGAAACAAGTCAAACGCGTTTAACCCGATTGGAAGTTTGTCCGGAGGACTTTCCGGCAGGAGCGGATAAAGGAAGATCTCAATGCAATTGCGGAAGTTGATCGCTAGTACACACTCCACCAACTTGACGATGAACAACTGTCTCGCGCTACTAATTGCTCGGCGCATTCGATTATTCGCAGCTGCTTGTCGGTCAATCCGAGATCTTTCACGTCGTCCACGTAAGAATTATTCGAATACTCGGACCTCTTTGAAAGCGCTATCTGTTCCAATCTGTTCAACAACTGGTTCTCCGTGAATTTAAGTATTTCTGGGAGTAGTTCGGTGGAGTTCTCTTTTACGCGAACCAAGAACGTCCTATTACGTATTTGATCTTGAAACGACACAGCCTGATCTTCCCGTTTTCTAAGACTGCTATCGCTTCTTAACGATTGTCTAGAGTAAAATAGTGTGCGATCTTTTACCTTGTTTGTCTGCCCGGTCTCGATGTTCCCCTGTGTAAGAACGACCTCGTCCGCTCCAACCTCTCGCTTGGTGTTCAAAACCTTGGCCTCGTCCAGCTTGTCCGCTTTCTGGGCGTCCGAAAGCACGTCGTCGCGAATCGATATCAGCTTTTTGATTTGACCCTCGACGATCGATTGTTGTTCCCCGTCGGGTAACTTCTTTTCCTCGGCGTTCAGGTAGACGGTGGACGTTTTGCGTTTCGATTTACTCTCGGAATCATCTAAGTACCTGTATTCCCGGTTCTCGTTCAACTCTTTCTCGTCTTTGGAGTTTGAACCTTCGTCCAAGCTCGATTCGTCTTTGTCTTGGTCAGAATCGAGTGGTCCCGATTTCCGGAAATAACCTGGTAGTTCCCCTTTCGGTTCCTCGGCAATGTGGACATTACCGTCTTGGTGGTCCACCCCAGTCAAAAATGCTTTCGCGGACTGACTCTGTTCAGTCGCATCTGCCGTGATCTTTCGTACTGTTCGAGCATCGGCGTCGTTAACTCCGATGTCAACGACACCTTCCTGAGAAGGAGCAACGACCCCCGCGTCTATTTGCACATCGAACCTCCGGATCCCTTCGTCTTTCACCTCTTCGATCCGCTCCGACGGAATTCCCTCGCTTGGAACCTCGGGCTTCCCAACGAGAGCCACGTCATTTCGTCTCCTCTTCTTAGCCACGCTCGCTTCATCGTCCTCTTTATTTAGAACCTTGCTATCTTCGATCCTGTCACCGATCTTTTTCGCTGTTTCTTTCTCAATATCGAGCTCCTGAAGGATGGACGAAGCCGAAGTGTCTGTTCTCGGCGACTTTGCGGCAGCAAGCTGCTCGGCGTCGCTTTGGCCAGCCTCTTGCAACAGCTCCCCAATTTTCAGCTGCGAAATCTTCGTCCCGTCGATATTCCCCGGTTCTTCAGGCTCGATTCCCTCATTCTCAACGCCATCGTTCTGTGACCCCAGGAGCTTTCCTTGCACTTGCTTTGGCGCACTTTTCCCATCCGTGGTCCCGGAAGTTAGCTCGACGATCACCACGTCGCGTTCGGTTTTGACCGCCGAAAGTTTACCACCCTCGGGCTCGAGCGGGCCCTCTTCATCGCGGTGCACGCTGCGCGCTTGGCCACTGTGCACAACGAACAGCAGCAGAAGAAGACAGTGGAAGGAACGAGGGAAGAGATAGAGGGTACTAGTGGTCGGCTGTGGGCGTCGCGAGTTGAGTGCTCTCATGGTCGCGGTCGAGAGGCGAATGTCTCGGCCACTTCTCGGAGCCGGTCTATGGTCAGCCATGCCGGAGAGGTATGGTAATACACATACTATCGTCCGGACGATGGCAAACGAAGATGCACGCGAGAGTATACGTACATACATACAGGTTCAAGCAACGAGACGGCGGGGGAATCGCGAGGCTGTGTGGATAAGAAACAGCCGGGGCATTTCCATTTTTACGTTGCCCCACTACGAGTCCTACCCAGGGTTGTCGGAGGATCGGGTTCACGGTCTAACGGGTGTGGAAGCATTTAACTGAATACATCTTACGATCGATCCATCGGGAATAAAGGTTCAGGGAATTGTTCGAGTACACACACGCCGTTTCGTTCGAAACGAGCCTATAAAAAGAGAGTAATCGAAGAGTTTCTTACGAACGTTCGTATGGTGAATTATTTGCATTTTTTTTTGACAGACGATTTGAATGATCGAATGGATGGTTCGGTTAGGGCATTCCCAGTCGACCACTACCTAGTATCCAGTTCTCTTTCTGCACACAGCTGATACAGTAACGAGCCAATTAACCTTGAAGCAGTGGTGCTTGAAACACACCGTGGCACACACCTCCCAATCACGAGATCTATTGCGAATACCGCCGATAAATCGCGACCCAGTCACATGCCGCCTCGTATTTGGCGTAGCGTTCTCCTATTCACCGCGTCTCTTGGACCCATTCGCTGTCTTGTTATCTCGACGTACATCGAACAGTCGGTACGCGCGTTAGTTGGGGAAAAACTGGTCTTCCAGACTCCGGAATACCCGGTAGCGGAGTTCGAAGTCACGTTACGAAGCTACATTCGAACGAGAGACGCCGTTATCGGTTCAGAGAATCGAGATTCTCGCGATTTTCACGCACGACCCGTAACTCTGTTCGCCAATCATCTTTTTTTTCGTCCAAGGATTTTGTACGAAGATTTTTACGAGAAAGGAAAGACGTCGAAGCCACTGCTTTTGAAGAGTTCGTCGAAGTAGCGATCGACATTGCGATATACATTTTTAAGACAAAATTCCTTTCCACGATATTGCCAAGTTTTTGGCTTAATTCTCCCCATCAGCATTTTAAACGAACCTTTCAAGCCGTCCCTTGTATCGTATACACTCTCGTCGAAGGAAAAGGAAGCAAGAAGACGGCACACACGAGGGGGAAGAAGTCGCTGCGCCCGCGGAGAGTGCAGCTCGAACAAAGTCCAGACCGGGTTTCAGGTTTATCTTTAATACGGCCTTTCTGGTTCTGGGCGCAAGGGGTTGTATTTTTAGTCCTTGGCGGAATATCGAGACTAGAAGGGACAAGGCAAGAAAGGACGAGGAGCTCCCGCGGGGCAGGTTGGGGCACAGGGTAAAGAACTTTTACGACTGGCATTATTTTCCAAGATGGCCACCTTCGTTTCCTTCTTCGACCTCTCGTTCTCTCTCTTCCCTCGCTGGATCCACCGAGCACAAACGATGCAGTACAGGTTTAGTACCGCGTTTCTTCGTTTTATCTGCCGGTGCGGCAAGCTGCTCTCTTAAGCTGCGTGCACAACGCGTACACCGATTTTACTGGTCGTAACACCGCAACGAGAGTACGACTACAGATCGTTTCGATCGTTTGCATAGTTCGTTTACTAGGATCGTCACCCCCTTTACCGACTGTGCTTTACGATTTAAACTGAGATTCTGCATAGAGACGACTGCGCTCGCGGTTTCGACGGGAACGAGAAAAATTTCGGTAAATTATGTCATCCTGAGTAATATTGTGACGGTTTTCATTGGGAGTCACCGATTGTAAAGAAGTGAATGTAAAAAAAAGTTTAGTATCGTACTTTACTAGGATTTCTAAGTAAAATGGCCGATGACCTTGACATATGTTGTCAAGACGATCAACATTACGTTGTCTAATCGTCAGTGAAATTGGTATCGGGAGCTGGTAGCAAGCCCACGGTGCTTAAAGATTCGAGGAACGACGCGTTATGATGTCATTGAGCGGTTTATTCTCTCTGGAAAGCATTCGTTTCTGTAAATATCTCGAGATTCCGATCCAATTGTATTAACGTCGACGGTGGTGAATAAACGGCACTCTGAACACGTAAAATTAACAGATCGTGAACATCCTTGAAAACATATTTAAACGTCGGAATAGAAAAAAAGGAACCATTGCGTTCGCATCTTTTTTCATTTCCAGTGACTGCTGCTGGCCGCTGTCAAAGCGTTCGTGCAACAACGCGTCTGGCAATTACACCAAGGAGTATGAGTGCATACGCGAATGACGGCGGAACAGTGACCGTGACAATGATACGGAAAGTGGGACACCGAGTAATCGTCCGACACACGAAAAATCCTAAGAGAATGTTCACTGGCGAAGGCAACTCTGTTCTGGTATTTCTCCCCTGTTCCCCGTTAGATACCTATTCTTTGAACCGATCTCGAACGAAGTTTCAAGCCAGAAACATATACACTAGAACGCTGCGTGCACTGTCCACAACTGTTCCTTCGAATAATAGGGCAAGTACACATTTTTTTCTCCTCGTACCAATTTTGAAAGAAAATAAAAGGCCTAACACAGTGAATAATTACAATACTTATGACGTAATGAGGTTTCCATGATACGCTATAATGTACATTATTGAATTAATTGAAGTGGTTTACATTTCAATGATGATATACTACCTGAGAAGAAATCTATGTTATCAACTAGTGCATTTTATTACACGCTTAATGGGGTCAAGAGATCCGTATCTAGACTTGTAATATCGGGATAAGAAAGGTTACCTCACTCTAACGCATCGGGCTGGTACGTATACGTCTAGAAGTTCCAGTACCGCTGGACAATTACTCTGTATTAATGATTTTAAAACGAAAAGACATATCGTTTACAATTCTACGTGCAGCCAGAGTTTTCGTGTTCTGTTTTATAAGAGTAGGTGTATGATCCACGATAATTCTACTGTATTGCACCTGGTATTACGAGATCGGTAGCGGTAATCGCATGAAAAAGGAATGCGTGCCCGGGGAAAGGCAACGAGGCGAGCATCGAGCCGCTAGCTCGAAGCACGTGGAACGTACTATCAACAGCGTTCGCCCGAAAGTGTTTCACGAATTTGTACGGCCAGGAGAGGAAATTCGAAGGCGCCGCCGTGCGCGCAGATCTACCGCGCACACGTAGCGTGTCGGGCCGAACCTCTTTTGAGTTCGAACGGCAGCGTGGCCGCTCGTCCGAATCATACGGCGACTCGTGCGGGCTCGACCAACACCATACGTCCTGCAAATTCTCTTTGGTTTCTGTTTCACGAAAAGATCGAAGAACGCGCGCGACCGTATCCACGGGAGTTCGTTCTCCGAGTGAATCCGCTTGGTGTCGATGAAGAGAATCACGTGATCACGCGATAACCGGTTTGATAATGCGCGGACCGATTGGCTGGACGCTGACGACGTGCGTGTTGCTCGCGGCGACTTTTTCAAAAATCGCGTTCTCCTCGAGCATCGGGAACGTTGGCGTCGCCGCGCTGGATCACGGACGAATCACGAAACTGTTGCCGATCTCCAAGGACACGGCCGTGGATCCCGATGTTCGTGTCCTCAGGGAGTTTCTCGACGATCTGTTCGACGGCGGGAACGAGATACAAGGTGAGTCCGTGAGCGTGCTAATTTTCAAATTACAGATTTCCACGAAAATATAATAAGAATACGATACTCGACGGTATTTATTTGTGAGCGTCGAATTTGTACGATTATGGAGATTAATGGGAATTTTTCGTGATATTCAGAATCGACTGGCAGGCAAGCTCGAACGTTTGGAGTCAAGCGTTTGCAATTCATGTTGATGCCGATGGTGTACAAAATGGTTGTTATGATGACGATGCTGACGGTGTTGACCGTGATTTCGCTCAAGGGACTGCTCATCGGTAAGCACGAATAATGATGTATTGTTCGTTCGTTCTATGCAAAATAATAACGGTTTCAGGTCTGGTAATGCACAACACCGTGTGCATACACAAACAGGTGACATCGACCCATTTATCGATAAACACTTGTCCACGGTTCACGGGTCGACGTTTGGTCGCGTACAGCCAAATTTTACCGGTGGACCCACTTTCTATTCGTTTTTAATGTTAGTGCTAACCTCGGCATTTAATTTCCCCGCATGTGTCAACTGTTCTATAAATATAGAGGTGTATCGACGAAACATTGTAGAATCATCCCCCGAATTAAGAAAAATAATATTCGCGTTGAATAAGAAAGAAATTAATTCATGATTATAATTATATATATTGTTGCGCGAATAATTGTTTTTTCGGTGGTGCATTAACGTTAATTTCGTTGCAGGTGTCACCCTATTGGTGCTCAAGCTGAGCACGATAATAGCAAAATTCTCGTCTGGGTGGCAACAAAACACACCGACTTGGCCGTCTCACAATCAGCCGATTCACGTGCATGTGCACAACAGCCCGCCGGTCGCTCATAATCACGCGTACAGCGGCTGGATGCCGCACAGCGCTCCAGAAGAAGATGAACATTATTATTACAGAGGGTAATGGAGAATAAGGTGCTCCAACGGATGCGAAACTGTTCCACCAACGACCACAAAACCGAACCAGGCTATCGCACATCCTGATGGTTCTTTGTTTTATCGTCCATTTTTCCACTTGGAATACATAGGACACCAACGGAACGGCTGTCGTTGCGGTTTTCACCTGACTATCGACGATCGAGAGGATCGAAGATACCGCGCACCGATCATCGAGAAAGTTATTAGTCTCTGGAGGGAATCTACGTGAACCAAAGGAACACCACAAGTTGTAACGACAACTTTAGACAAATTTTATTTAACTGAACATCGACTGAGCGTCAGTAAGTCTCGAACAGAGTCCTAGAGCTGTCGGACCAAAATAGTGAAACCAAAATCGTGGACTATTAAGTTTAAGTAATAACCGTATACCTCAGTTTACCGGTAATTTATTTGTAAGAAGTTATTTCAAAGTATTTATTAACTAATGTATATCGTCGTAGAACCATTTTATTAAAACATTACTAATACATGCACATTCCGTTGTTCCATTAGCGTTGTCTCTAGTATTTCAAAGCCAAGTTCCATTCTAAGAATTTCGACCTCCGAATGGTGAACCAAAGAGGCGCATTGATCGATGAGAAGAAAAACGGAATGTCGTCGACCTCGCGATAACGCATTAAAAATCGAAAACTGTGTGTTTTCAACGAACGATCCTCGGTTGAATTTTCCGCGTGTCAAGGTCCGTTGAATCCGCTCGAGCCAGTGTCTGGCCACGTGTGCATTACACCTTCTATGACACGGATTGCATCGACAGGCTGCACAGACAGACCCAGTTTCCTAGCTTTAGTGGGGTGAGCATAGAGCGCAAAAGAAAAATGTCTGTTCTCCGCTCGGCAGATCGGTCAGTAGTCTTGGCGCGAAGTCGCGGCGATCAGCACGCGTCTCATCGCTTGCTCGCGGTTATGAAATAGTGAGAAGAAAATCGGTCAGTTTTCTCCGCGACTATGCGACCGTTTTATCTATGGAAGACGATGGTTTCCCTGCTCTGAGTATTGAATTGGGATCGATAAGAACCGTGGAAAAGGTAACGATAAATACGTGGAATTAAATGTTACACGCAATCCGGTGAGTAACGATATGTGATATTCCGATTTTGCACCGTGGTAGACTAGAGAAATGACTAGCACGGTAAATGGAAAATCCAACGAATAGTTGAGATACTGTTTGGTTCTGGTCTAGAAGCCCAAATTCTCGAACCGTGTAATACCGATTTAATTTTACCATTTTAGTAGACGTTGATTACCCAAGTAGTCTACGACTTGAAAAGCAATGCATGGAGCGGAAGCGCTAGTTTGGTGGCTCTGTTTCGCGATCGCGGTCAACGATTCCGTTCGAGCGGTCGATCACAGTGTAAAAGACTTCAAGAATTCGAACGAGACCCTGCAATTCGATATTTCACGGGGGATCAGTTTGCACGTCTCAAGGGGCCAAGCCAATGTCACCGTAAGAATGTCGTGTCTGCTTAAAGGTGAGTTGAATCTCTAAAGTGTCTTTCGATGATTTTTCAGAGGTGATCGTACAGATAGTTATAAGCTTTGTAATCGTTGTTCAGGAAACGAAATCGAGTCGAAGGACGCGGGAAGATTGAAATTCAAAAGCGATGCGCTAAAGAAGATTGGAATGGCAATGATGATGGGTCCCGTCTTGATGCAGGTTTTGATACATACATCGTACTATTTAGAAAATAATGAAGTATTCTAGCGGCAAAATTATCGCTTTCTAACGTTACGTTCATTTTCAGCTAATGTCCCTGCCCGGTACTCTCGCTTCGATAAAGTTCAGTCTTCTGAGAAGCATCATCGTGGGAAAGCTAGCTTTGCTCATCATACTGTACAACTTCTTCAAAAATTCGCAGAAATCCGAGGTGGTGGTGGTGCATAAACCGGAATACCACGACCACTATTATCCCAGTTATCATCAACCGGAAGACGACGACGAGGGCTGGCTAGGAAGATGAATCCGCCTCGGAAAATATTTATAAACGACACGCCGAACACAAATACCTCGTAATCGCTTCGCGAACTCTCAATTGTGGGGCTGTATTTTAAACAACAAAGATCCGTGAAGTTGATAGTCGATAAGAAATTCCAAAGTGATTCTTTTTTGTACAATTTGTAACTGTTGCACAGAAAATATACAGCTAATCAATATCGTATTACGAGTTTCCACGTAATCGTTGATGCTCGATCGACTATTAAATTATATCGGTTCTGGGAGTAGCATATACCGCCGAGGAGAGCAACGGGGAGCATATTTGACGACCTACTTCGGACCTCACGTAACGGCATTTCGGTCCAGATTCTCTGCCGATCGGTTCCGACGGTTGTGCCGCCGGTTTTCCCTTTTCTCTGTTGTTTAATTCAACGTCGAAATCGAAATTATACTAATTTTAGTCGGTTCCGTCGACGCCCGAACAGCTCGAAATAAAATTATTACTCCTTGTTACGACGGCTTTGATGCTCGTCGAATCGATGGACAGGGAAATTATGCTTATTTTTTAATCGCAGCGACACACGACACATTCGAATACGCCGCATTGTGGAAAATAAGTGGAACGCACTTCTTTTTCTGTCAAGCGTCGCGTGCAAACCGTCGATCGTTAGAGACGGATCTAGATCGATGTTAGGGGCACGACGTTAACGAAAGTCCTCGATCGACGTCGAATTTATTTTCCAAGGCCTCGATATTCGCAATGCGTATACGTGCCAGAAACCCACCTACAGATTGTACATTGTATCGTTAGTATGCCACCGCCATCGATCCTGTATCGACAGCTCCGAGTCGTGTCGCTATACCGTTTTCTAAACTACAAAATGCACGATGCACGTCGTATGTAGGTGTACGTGGCGAATCGACGATCGAACCAGGGCCTAATCTTTGTATGCTTCGGAGCTTAGACCGGGCGCCAATCGACGTGAAAGCATTCTGGCTTTTACAGAAATCACTCGATTCCAAGCCTTTCTAATTATTCAACGCCTATGACGAGTCCCATTTGTATCGTCGAAGCATTCCTTGAACATCGCTTACACTTACACGATCTCTTGATTTTTCCGTGGTTCCCATTAACCATACTAATTAGTGACATTTATACTTTCCATCCAAACGTACTCAAGATTCGCTTCTGTGATTTATCAGCTTAATGGCTCCCTTCACCGAGATTCATCCATTTCTGAGAAACCATACCACGCTGACATTACCGATCATAGATTCCTCCGTTAGATTACTCACGCCTTTCAGTCTTCGTCGATTAATTACGGGGTTTCTGGTGCTCGAGAAAAATCTTTATGCCACGGTGTGTCTCCGATAACGAAGATATTACAATAGACAGGCAGTTCACGAATCGTCCAAGGTTCATCTTCGATCCGAAGATTAATATTGTAGATGCAATAAACGATCCTAATACCAAACGTCGATTTGCTTACGGACATTTACAAGACACAATGCGACTTTCGCGCGGTTTATGTTCCGTCAACGATTATTCACTGTCGGTACGGGGCTGAAGATCATTTAAAAAGGCGTGATCCTTTAAGGAGGTTCGAACAAACGACTGCAAGTTTTACGACGCCATGAACAAGCCCTCCGTCGTCGGTTCACCGCGAGAATTTACGGCCGTTCCCTCCGTTTTGTGACATTATTCGAAAGACACGGAACGCGTGAAAGCGAGTGTCGGGTAATCCTCATTCATCTCTTTGGAATTTTTTTTTTTTTTCGACGCGCTCAACGTGGATTCCACAGTTTCCTTTCATCCAACTGCAAGTCCACGCAAACGTTTCATAAGATGGCATTCAAAGTTCTGTGCGTTCTGTGTTGCATTTCGTTGGGAGATTTCGCACGGGGAGCCGAGAACAACGCGGAGAACCGGCCGTACGAATTTTCATTCAACATCGTCGACTTCCAGCACCGATACGAAAAGAAAGGTGAGCGATGCGTTGAAATATTTAACGAATGCGGACTAACGAACGACCGATTCTTTCACGAGACGCTGATGGAATCATCAACGGAGAGTACGGATTCGTAACCGCGGACGGAGTGTATCACGAGACCGGATACGCCACAGACGAGAACGACAATTTCATTATCACCAGAATGAGGAACAGGAAGATCACCAGTCGTGAGTCTCCGAAGTATCGAGAGCTTGCGGATTCTTGGCGCAACTCGTTATTTCCCCGATCGAGTGTATTAATCGTGGTCGGATGTTTATTTTACTGTTATCAGTGAAGGATGCTTTGGAGATATTCAAAGACAGGCCGGAGGCGGCGAAGAAACTAGTAGAGGCTGTGGCGAATGCTTGCGGTGGATGCAAAATTCCCATAAAAGACGACAAGGTGGTTAGCCCGACACCGGTTGCTCCGACAATCGCAACGTCTACTTCGCGAGCAAAATTCGGCCCTCTGCTGGAGAACATGACAAGGACCCTGACGGAAAACGGAAATCCTGGTGCGAAAGCGATGTCGTTTAGACCATAGGTTCCCAATGTGGGTGCCGGGATCTGGTGGGGTATTCTAGTAATTTCGTTTCTTTGATCGAAATTTTTATAATAGAGATAGATTATCCGAAGTGGGTGTTGAAGAAAAAAAAACACTTTGAAAAGGGGGACGGTGAGCCATATAAAGTTGGGAAACTATGATTTAGACGATCATAGCGTTACAAATTGTTCTTTTTTTTCACGTAATCGATGTTGCTACAGGTGAAGCGCCGAAGAAAGAAAAATTGTTCCCAGAGAGGAATAGAATCCTCGAAATCTCCAAGGATGCGTCGCACGAGAGAAGGGGGAAAAGCTTGTTGAAGGATCTCCCAAAGAACACGACGGATTCAACGAAACAGTTCTCGAGAAAAGGGGGGGAGGATACGAATTCAAGGGGCGCGGTGGCGAACGATATTTACTATCGTTTCAACTACACGATTACGTCTCACGATCACCAGGAGGACGGTTACAGAAGCGGCAAAAAGGACGGCAGTTATCGGGCACAAAGTGAAAATGGTGTCGACACTCAGGTGAGGTATCTGTCGAACGAATTCGGTCATCAGCCCAACATTTCGTTCGTTCCCAGAGCGAATGAGACGACGGCGAGCCAGCGTCTCAAGGGATATTCGTTCCTCTGGTACTGGTCGTGAGAGGCCCGCCTTAATAACGCTACACAATCTATGTACAAAGACGTCGTTGACTGGCTGGTCGAAATAAAGAATGAATTAATGATCGATGAATCTCCTTCTAACCCGCTAACCGGAGTCCCCGACGCATACATTTGTTTCACTTAATGAGGCCCGTGGAATGTAGTTCCCATCGGTGACACATTTTTTGGAGCTCATCTCTCTAACGTTCACTCGGGACCAGCGAGTGAAACTCGTTCTGCAGAAAATCTAGTTTGACCGGTCAAAAGGTACATTTTTTTTTTCAACATTTTGAAAAGGACAAAATCCATGAAAATCGTGGCAACTTATGAACGACATTTCGACAGAGAAATATTTAATCGGTGTCTCGAAGATGATGAAAGTAAATGATCGAGGCTGAAACCGAAACTGCTCGCGGATCGGCGTCGCGGTTTCCTTTTTCGTTTTAAAGTAGCAACTTCCTCTCGCGATCTCGATTTTCTCTGTTACGCGTGTTAATAAACTTCGACGAACTTATTCAGCCAAGTAGGTACACAGGTTGAAATTTAACATTCAGGAAACGAATAAAAAAAGTTCAAAGTTTATACCTTGCAGACGAAGATTACTGTATAATCGCGTGTTTCAAAAGTTGTAAATATCGCGACGATCCGTCTGCGTAATCGAGAGTTTTAATGTAAAAAAAAAAGACAATAATACAGTTACGAGCGTAGCGTGACAGAGCAACTAAAAGATACAAGTTATTCTCGATTCCATGGTGTTTCGACAACAACGATTTCACTATGATTCCGTGTCTCTTCATTCTTCCAATAACGATAAAGATGGCCGGAATTAGGTTGTATTAGCATCCCGCCGTAGTTCCAAGCGGAATTTCTGTCGTCGGTCCACGTACGTGACCCACAGCTGTGCCAAGTTACACGCGCGCGATCCTAAATCCATTATTTTTTTCCGTTCTTGCGGCAAAGAACGCGGGGGGAAAGATCGCCGACACGGCATACAAAATTCATTTTCACCGATCTGGAAACGGATCTTCGAATGCGTATCGATTCCAGAAGCATGCTTGATTAAAGAGCAAACTTGGTCAACAAGACGGAACAAATTGAGACGTGGCCAAATATCAAATATTCGTGTACAACGAACAAAATCCGTTAGGCGTATCGATTTCTAATTAACGACATAATTAAAAAGTGACAAATGTCGGGGTACATGTTTGACGAAGGTTGTCCATTATAGTAAGGCTAGAGGAATATCGATAATGTTTTCGATAGAATGGATCCAAGAAGTCCAGGAAAGCTATTTAATTAGGCCAATCCGGTAACGATCTTACCTTGAACGTGTCCTAGGTATTTTTGGAAGGCCATGGTGTCGTTCCTCCCCGCTGCACAGATAGCCGCTAGATTTCTTACCCATTCACGGGAGCGTGTCTAAGCCCCACGAGGTGGCCAGAATTCCTTAAGGAGAGCCAAACGACGCCGCGCACGATTTCAACGCGCGCTCACGAAAAGCACGGTGGTGGTGGGGGGATGCCGGTCGGTCGGTCGGTTCTCACCTGAAACAGGACCAACTTGATTGGCGGAAGTCCAGAAGGAAGGGGTTAGACTCTCATATATGTTCGACCACGCATCTACCACAACCACTTCGTGCCCGTGACACGCGGTCCAAGGATATAAAAAGCGGAAGGCCCGAGGGAGCGCGAATTAAAAGGAAAAACTTCGAGCAACGGAAGGGTGGAGAGACACAGAGGAAACAACACGTCGGTGCATTCGCGGTGGTGACAAGTGTACAAACCTTTACAGTTGTAAAACTCGTCTCAGCGGATCTCCCCCCATAGATCGAACCCGCCGACAACCATGAGGATAACGGTGTCCGTCGTATTGTTTCTGGGTCTCGCCCTTTACGTTCAGAGTGAACCGATTCCCGGGAACAAGGAAGAGGATGATCAAAGTGCCCTCGACTGCGTGTGGGAGGACAACACGATGGGATGTCTGAGAACGAGGCTGGCCAGGGACATCGATCGGATCGAGATGCAGGTGACCGGGAAGAAGAGCGAAACTCCGATGAGCGCGGTGATCGAGCAGGCTGGTAACTTCATGGCCGAGGTGGTCGACGACATTCAAAATCCCGATAAAGCGGAACAGGTCGAAGAAGAGCCGGAAGCCGACGAAAAAGGTGAGAATCCAAGAGTCTTTCTCTCGGTAAATTCACAGGGGCTAGATCATAGAGATATAAGAATAGACTGCGCATCTCTTTGAAAACGGGTGTCCCAAAAGTTTAGAAATTTGTAGATAGCTTTGGAAGGACTTGGCATTTCTCTTTAAATCTAAGTGGTAGAACGTAAGGTTCTGGGCTATGGGTTTGAGTGGTTTAGTCAGCTATATTAGAAAGAGATAGAAAATTCTTCAAAAGCAACCCGTCTGTTCCTAAAGTTGGAACGCCGGCTCAGGCTAACGCGTAGTCTATACTTTCTATGTTTAGGGGCCAAATAAATGCTAGCGTCTCACGAGATGTCCCATGGAATCGAGGTAGCTAAAATCGACGAGCGAATAAAGTCGAGCGCGTCGAGACGCCAGTTCGAATTTCTAATCGATTCGCCGGCACGCGGAGCGCATGATAAAATCAACCGTGAACTTTCCTTCGCGACTCGTCCTCCAACGGCACCGTTAAAAAAAAGTCGGCTAACTTTTACCGACCTTGAACTTGCGCGCGCGCGCGTTCAATCGAAACTAGCCTGGACTGGCTTGTAATTGGGTTCCGGGTATCCGTGAAATTCTTTTTGTAAATTCGTTTCCACTTGTTGGTTCGTTTTGTCGATCAATGAAACGTCGAAACTAATTCAGAGCACCCAAGGTTACTACACGATGAATGGAGTTGCAACGGTACAGCGTACGTCTCGCGTGACTCGTTTTTATGAATGAATCGTAGGAAAGAGACGTCGCTGCCGCCACGAACCAGACGATTCCTAAACGATTATGCAAAGAATACAAAGAGGCCGAGGTAAGCGTCTTTGTCGGTCGAGCTGCTAGATTTCTTCACGGCCGAATAGGCGAAACCAGGCCCCCCTATTGTATTTACGCGTAGCTGTTCTATGTTTGCTTAAACAAAAAAAGGGACACTTAACGTTAGGATAGGAACATTAACGAACGACGACGAGGCCGTCTAAGACGCCAGAGCGAATACGTGTCTTTAGGTCACCGGGGATCGTTTGAAATTCAACATCCGATAACGTCGCCGACTTATTCTCCCAGTTTACAGACGGTTTAAGTGAGACCGCTTGGGCAAATCCACGGTAACGGTACCCGTATGAACTCGTTGTCATCGTTATCTTTTCGAGCAAATCGCCAGAAAATTGAACAATTTCCGATAGACGACGTTGCCCGGCATAATTCTTCCCGATCGTTTACGATGCGTCGCCTGTGACCACCGAAACAATGTCTGTTCCTCCTTACTTCTGGATATCAGGGTCGCGAACGGTTTTCACGATGAAAATCGTGACTCATTTTTAAGAAAGCCGCCATGTCGTTCCGAAAGACATTACATGGCCCGCAAGAGCCACCGTCGGTTTCTGGGTCACGGGGCTGGGTCATCCGAAAATGCTGCTTTAATTGCTTCCACGAATCAGCCGTCGTGGTCCTCATTCGATCGTCAAGATGGCTTCGCTGGCGTTTCGTTTTCACTCGATGCTACTTTTATTGTTTGCGTCTCGGTATCGTATCGGTATCCATGGTGATTAATCGATCGAAACGTAACACAGACACGTTGAAACAAAACACGCGGTTGAGATCGTAGAGCGGAGAAATGAATGAAAGTGGAGAGAGATAGGCAAAAAGCGTGTAAATAGAAGCTGCAAACAGCCAGGTTACGCGCGATCTCGCCGATCAATTTGCGGCGATACGATTGGCGAGCATCGAAGAGACGTGGGCGAGAAACGAGGTAAACTTTGTTTCCTTGGTTTCTGTGTCGATTCACGCATTTGATGCGTGGGTCGGGGAAGGGCGATGGGGAAAATCGGTGTCACGGGGCTCAGGAGCGTCTTCGGAGTTATAACGGTGTTACGGTGCCTCCGATCCCCCTCTTCTCTCTCGTCCAACGACGTAACGCGGAAAACAGTTCGGAATGAATGTAGAGAGAGAGAGCTCGACTCGTTTCCGCTGATAATGTTGAAATTTTAATTTCAGTGGAAGGACGCCGAAAGAAATTCGGCAAGAAGAAGAAACAGCTCCAGAAACTTCTCGGTCTGGCGATGCTGTTCAAAGCGAAACTGAGCCTACTGCTTCAGCTGGTGTCCACCCATTTACAAGTGAAATTCTTCGTTATCGCTGTAATCACCTTGATCCTCAACGCCGCCAGGTTCTGGCTGGACATTAAGAAATCCCATCCGGCGAAGGTTATCTATTACGAGCACGCTCAACACCAGCATCATTACGATCACGACGACCACGAGCACAGTGGTGGCGGCGGTTACTGGGGTCGTTCGTCGAACGATTCCCCGCAGGATCTCGCTTATTCCGCTTACGCGGCGAAAAATTAACTCGGTGACGAATCGCACAATGATCCGTCTCTGGCTCACGAAAGAAACACTAGGCGGCGAACGAAGAAGCGATCGACCGCTTCGTGCTCAGGTTTCTAGTTAATTGTTGAACGCATCACAACCGATGTTACGTTGTATTTATATTGACCTATTTATTTGTTTTTTTTTTTTTTATTTATGTCACGATCATCGCGAGGAAATATTATTGTATCACCTTCGTTCGATTGCGATCCGCAATGATTTCGATCGAGATCGTCTTTTTTCTTTTTTTTTCTCGTACCAAAGTTCACTTTGCGTACCTGTTCCCCCCCTTCGTGCATCCTTTCACGCTCCATACTCGCCAACTTTTTGTTAATTTATTGTTTTAATAACACCTGTAAGGAACGTACAAGAAATAAATTATTTTGATAATAAACCCAGTCTCGAAAAGAATCCTTCCCCCGTTCCTCGTTGCGACGCGATGCGTTTGAAAACTTTTTCGAACTCGATCGACAAAACGGTCCACGATCTCTCGACGGTGGCGCGTTTAAGCATTCGAAGCGTAGATCGTCGATTTATCGACGGTGAATAAGAAAACAGGCGTGATCGCGACGCCACCGCGAAAGTCTCCATCGAATCAACTAGCGACCTTCTTTCTCCGCGGAGCGTGGACCAGGCCCCGAACACCATTCCGCGGCCGTTTGTATTCCTCGTCGTCGGGCGCAGGAAAATGTGAATGGAATTTTCAACGAGCATCGATACTCACCGCGGGCTGTTCACCTTGCGGACAGAACGCGATCGAGCGATAAACACCCGGGGATTCGCGCGGTGATTGCTCTCCCACGTCGTTCTATCGTGTTTTCCCTCGATCGAACCAATGGAAATCTTGCCACGTGGAAATTTCTGAATAGGGTGCAATATTTTCTTTAAATTCCACTCTCTGCAAGCGCAACGGGACCAATGGTTTTTGCCATTTGTGCGTTTCCAAGTACAGTAAAACACCGATGAGTGTTCGAAGGCTCCTCCGTACAGAGCATTAAATATTTCCTAAACTTAAGAATTCCACGCTATATCACTGTGCTAAACCTCGTTGACAATGTCAGCGTTACACCTGGAGACCTCACCTTGTCAGTGCAGAGGAGCTTTAGAACACTCATCCATGATTACACTGTATCTTAACAGAATATTCTTCGAGAACCGTCTGAACTCTCGTCTAAAAACCATCGAAATACGATCCAGAATCATAAACGTAGAAAAGTGTACGGTAAATGACCACGAATTGAAGATGTAGAGACAAAAATGATTATTATTCACGTATGGGAAGAGACTCGAGCGGGTATACCTATCACGATGGCGATTTTTCGTGACCCCCATGGTCAATGACCAGAAGCGAGCAGAATTTCGTAACCGAGGCGACGGGGACCCCATGGAAACTGTTAAGTATTCACATCCCGAAGAGAGAATCGGTGGTCGTGGCGTGCGGCACGGCCTTAAAGAAGACGAGGCCCGCGCCTCTTGGTTTGCCCTCGGTTTTCGAGACGGGCAAAACCTCTTTTCGGAGCCCCCGTTGGACCGCGGCCAACCGGACCACCGTGTCGCGTCAAGATCATCGGAATTCGCGAGAAGCGAGACCACGCCGAAATATCCTTCCGCCGGATCATTTATAGAATTGAACATCAACCGCGGGGCCACGTCCAGCTTATTCTTAATCGACTAACGAATTTTAATCACACATGGGGGGGTTATTTCGATTCCATCGACATTTGCATCCGACCTTCGAGTCGAGCACGTCCTCGGGGTTATTCATAGAGAGGATTCGTCGCACCCGATTTCCTTTCAGAAATCTTCTCTCGGTTCGACGGAAGGACACATGTCTGCTGCATCGGGTACACTAAAGGGCATATTAATGCCCCTTTGTTTCACGTTAAACAAAGTATCTACATACGGCGTTGGATAATTCTCGATGAGGAGAACGTGTGTGTATGTACGTACTAGGGAACCCGTAAGCCTCGGGAGGATCGCTGAATGGCCGGCGGGGCGTACGATCGGTGAATGATCAAATACATAAAGGTTGGCCCCGAAGCAGGGCGAAGGAAGGAATTCGTGGTGGGTGCACACGAGGGGAGCGGTATCATTCGGCACATCGGAATCGGGGAAATTTGCATCGGGGCCTTCGAGGATGATGTGGACGTCTGGATGGTCATTGGCAGACCAAACGTGATGAAATTACTAATCTCTACCTACCGGGAATTGGCCATTCATACAATATTCAAGATTCTTACGGGCTAGCTCGCTATATAACACCCTTCCGCGGAACGAATCATCAGTCTTCTCAGGACCCTCGAACACAGAACTCGAGACAACTTTTTCAATCCACCCGACCGACCCCCCAGTCACCTGAAACTCTCTACAACAGATATTCGGAGTAAAGTCGATCGAACATTTGTCAAGATGATGATTCGTCGATCGTATCTGATCGTGTTGCTCGTCGGTTTTGTTGCCATCGTTTGGGGGCTTCCTCAGCAATCGAAATCAAAGAGACCCGTCCCAGAATTTAAGGTTTGTGACATTCCGATCGACCGACCAGTCGGTTGAAGTCGATGCATTTGGAAGAACTAATATCTGGAAAATCTGTTTATCGAATTTCCACGGATTAGAACAAGACCGGTGGATTGGAGCTACCGGACAACGCGACGCTGATCAGGGAGAACATCGTGGATAACTTTTCCTGCAACGACAGAATCTATGGCTACTACGCGGACATGGAGAACGACTGCCAAATTTTCCATGTATGCATGCCTCAGGCTAGGGGTGCGACGAGGTGGAGCTTCATCTGTCCCGGAGAGACAGTTTTCAATCAGGTTAGAGAAGCTTTGTATATCGAAATCTCGACCATCGTGTCCCCCATCTTTTGACATACAGAAATTCATTCTCCTAGGCTACGTTCGTTTGCACGCGAACCGAAAATTCCATACCATGCGAGGAATCGGAGAACTTTTACAATTTGAACGAGGCGATCGGTAAGGAAGTGGAAGAGGAGGAGAACGACACGGAGCAAGCGACCAAGGAATCGGACGCCGTGGAACCGATCTCGGGCAAACCGCCCACAAGAACGTCCAGGATTCTCAACCGAAAGAAGTCGTCGCGACGTCAGTGATGCGATATGTACTTGTATAAAACAAACGAATATATGTATTTCTCGATTCGGATTGCGTGTTGCGGAAGAATTCGCGAAGCTCTTTCTCTCTCGGACCACCGAGGATTAGAATCGAACGATATCTGCTTGCCTGAAATTAATCGAACGATAAATCTTGCTCCGCTTAGCATCTAAGAATTGCTTATAAATGCTGCGACGACAGTTTTGTTTCGCGGTCTCGCAAACGGTAAAGCGGGTGTGTACAATTACGTGTGTCGTGTGTAAAAAGTGTGCAATGTATCGTAAATGTAACTGTACAAGTCGATCATACTATATAAACACGCTGTAGCGTTAAAATAAAGGGGTTAAAATATCTGTAAAAAGTTTATTGTACATAGCGCGTGAATACAGCTCGCTAATACTGACAATCGGATGACTATACTATGAGTAAGCAGTTGTCTGGCCCGCGATAATAGAGTTACACAAGTATCCCAAGCTTAGAACCAACGAGCAAATTGTCGGTGCAACAGGTCGATATTTGCAAAAAAAAAAAAAAAAAAATAGAATAAAAACAAAAAGCGTGCCTAAAATCTAAACAAAGTGGGATAGACTAATGATTATTACGGCGTCGAAGGTACGTCGCTGGCGACGTCCCGCTTCGTCTTTTATTTACAACAACTGATATGTATCGATATTGGTTTCGTGACTTAACGGTACAATGAAAATAAATTAAGCAATTAAGAGACGGTTGTCTGTACATTAACAGAAATATACGTAAGATGAAGATAAAACAAAAAAAAAAAGAACACACGCGCGTGCACACACACAGAAGCGGCTAGAATTAAATCCAATCTTTTTCCTTTTCAAACGAACGAACGATATCGTATCTTTATGAAATCGCAAAAGTCACCGAGAACAGACGGAAATCTTTTCGGCTCTTTCCTCCTATTTGGTATCTTTGGATAACTAGCCATTATGTCGCGGATAGGCGGGGCCTATGCCTCCTAAATGCCGATAAAATAATTAATAACCAACAGTTACGTCCACTCGCGTGTCCACAAACGGTTTCCCGACAAGCCTGTTTTTCTTTTTTTTTTCTTATTTTTTCGAAAAAACACTTTTTGAACGCATAACTCCAACTTAAGTACATTTCACTCGAGAGAAGAATTCGTATCGATTCACGCCTGGTCTATCTCTTAACGATAACTGGCCTTAAATTACGCTCAAACGAACATAAAATATATATTTAATATTTCAACGACTCCACGTTTATTTCGTAACATATACTATTACTTTATACAGGTAAAAAGCCTCTATGTACAACAGGTTGCCGAAGATATAACCGTTCTCTTAATGTCCCGAACGGGAACGTTTACGTCTCCGAACGACCTTTTAATCCTTCGATTTTTTATTTCGTAACAAACACGAGGATAATATTGATACTTTTCCTCTTAAACGAACATACATCTAAAAATACGTGTATAATCGAGTCTGTAACATATACATATATCGTATTAAATATCTCCCGCAACGTGTACCCTGTATTGTCCTCCACGAGCAAACGTCCTCGCATTCCGATCCTTTTTGCACGGCACTTTTCCCCGTAGAAAGTTTCCTCTACCGGTTGGTCCGATCGATCGAGAGAGTCGACGGAAAACTGAAATCAGTGAAGTCCAATCGGAACGAGACCGTGAGAAGTTTAGGCTTCGGAATCCATGGCCAGATCGGCTTCCATTTCCTCGGGACTTCTTAGATCGATCGCGAACCGTTTCTTCGCGTTATTGCCCGACATTTCCGCCATCTTATCCTGTGCTTTAACGGTCCTCGAGTAGATCTCGAAGGCCGTTGCCAAGGCGTAGGTCAACTGTCTCGCGTGGTGCTTCGACTCGCAAACGAAACCGTGGCACTCGAAAGGCGAGACCCTACGAAAGTTCTCGGTCTCCCTGACGACGATCATCGAGAACACCCTGGTGTAAACCAGATCCTGAACACCGTACGAAATGGTCTCGATACCGTACATCCTGGCGAAATTCGGGTCCTGTTTCCTTTTCTCGAGAGGCAGCAGAGCTACGCCTTCCTGCGAGACGACCAGTTTGATCAGAGGTAGCATGGTATTGGTCGGCAAAGCCTTCGCCGCAGCCACCATATTATCGACGGGCCTTCTCGTGTGTTTGATGCCCCAGAGGCCCCTCGCATCATGGGAGCCCAAATATTTCACCTGAAAAGGGCGCCCCTTTAGTCTCCCACGCGCGCCACTCGCTGCTCAGGTAATAATTAAAGCCTATGGCCGGGGCAGGCACAGACCTTGGACTCGCGAGCGCACACACGGTGCGCACGATTTCGAAAGGGTTCGAAGAGAAGCTGGCCTTCTCGAAACGCGGTTGTTCGAACGGCAGATATACTAAAGTCGACGGAAAAAAAGTGTACCAAGCGCGTTTGATCAAGGAATTAGGAAATTTTCAACCTATTCACACGGAAATGACTGGACCTGAGGAATGTTCGTGTTCGGTCCCGAGAGGTACGTTTTTTTCCTCTTCTCCTTTGGCCTTTAAACGTGGCCAGACGGTGGAAGCAGGTAAGAAGTAAACACAGAAATATATGTATATATATACCTGAAACACCTGAGGCAGATCGGTCGAGCCCTCGAACACGTTATTGTCGATGGATAGACGATATAGCCTGGACACTAGGTCTTTCTTTTTGTCGACGGTGGACACGGGACTCTTCTCTTTCTTCATCTCGTCCGTGCTGTGACTTTTCTGCGTTAGAAACGGATGTTGCCTTACGGTTTACTCGACGAATACGACGCGCGAATCGAGAAGTTACTGTCGCGAAACAATTTCTATCCAATACTATTCGTATACGATATCCACGTTAAATGACACACAATACCTCTTTGGGTCGATCCGATGAAATTGGAAAAGAATGCAAATCCTCGGGTATTGTAAATTCGAAGAAATATCAAGAAGCGGATACAATTAGATCGATCGACCAGTCACAGAACGTTCCAAATGTTGATTCTGTACTCACTGGACTGTTATCTAACCGGCAGACTCTCTGCGTTTGTCCAGGCTTCACTTTCAGGTGATACTCGACCACGTTCGGTATGTTCGGCGGGTTGGAAACGACTGAGGAAGCCGGAGAGGACGAAGAGGCGGTCGCTGCCCGCTCAGGGACGGCGTTTCCGGCCTCGGTCGCCCCGGATAACGGCGCTGTCATCAACGATCCAGACCCACCAACGACCTTTCCCGCCTAACAAAATTTCAAAATTTAACTACCACCCACACCTTTTTGTTCCACAACCACTTTACGTATTATTATTATTATTATTATTATTATTATTATTTATTCAGAATTGACGGAACAAGGCCCAATACAATGAATAATTACATTTATTATTCGATTAATTGGGTCATCGGGGTAAAAAAAAGTTGACGTATGACTGCGGACATTGTTTTATTACGACGATTCTCCTACTTTTGGTTATTTTTCATTGGACATTTGTACGATTATAGACAAAACCACACAAAGTATTCTAAACAGTTAGCTACTCAAAGCGGAGTAGAACGAACCTTACTAGCCGGAGCATTATCCTCTTTCCTCTCGAAATGTTTAACATTTTTTAGGACAGTATCGTTCCTCCGGGTGAAGCCAAAGTCCTCGTCCTCCATATCGACCCCCCTGGGTCGTTTTAGCCACTCACAACTTCTTCCCCTGTGTTAAATAGAATCAATCCTTGGTTATCGTCCGTCGAGATCGCACCTGCATTACCCGAGAATAACACGTTGAATATTCGTGGCGGCTAAAGAGTGAAATTTATTCGTTGGAATTCCCAGTGGCGAGCACAAGTGAAACGAACGAAGAAATTATACTACGGCGAAGGGGGCGGAGGGAGGAGGAGGATTCCAACCCCTCTTGGCGGTCATTATCGTCGTCGTTGGTTGTATCCACCGAAACGCGTTCAGCCGCGGAATTAAAAACGGGGGCTTAACTTGAACCGGAAAACAGCTGTCGCGCGCCGGGGCACGCGTTGCACCTTGCGCGCTCTCCGCTCGCTCGATCGTTTCTTTCGCTCTCCTTTTTCCCGTCTGGCCTTCGACGACCGTTTCGTTTCGTTACGATAATAATAAAGGCAGGCGATCGGGTTCGATTCTCGAAAGTTCCCTGGAGGTTTTGCGTCGCGGACGAACGAATACCACGCGGCAGGGAACAGATGAAACGGTGCGGAGCGAAGAGACGGAGGAGTGGACAGCAAGAAGGGACGCGACGGTTTCTCTGTTCGCGGTCACAGATTTAATCGAACGAAACGGATGCGAAGAACGGCGTAAAACGCGATGCTATCGGTGGATTCTAAATGTACACGGGGGTCTCGGCGCTCTGAACGACGCGACGGCGCAGGAAATGAGTCAGGTGACCGATAGTCAGGTGAAAAGGGACTCGTTAATGTATTCCGTCCGTTGATCATGTGTATGCGTGTATGCGCGTGTGTGGGCACGCTGTTGTTCCCCCGAGCTCCCGTCACCCGGTGATTCTTCGTGTGCAGTTACCGTTTCGAAAATGCGCACTGGTTTTCTGCTCGCGTTCAGCTAACGTCGGCATCGCTTCGGCCGACGCAGAAATTCAAGAACTAAGGTCGAAACGAAGCAGCGCCGCCGAACGAACGAGAACGTATTCGTGAAATATTACTCCTGCCTCTGTGTTCGTTCCCGGTCTCGCGAAACCTGATAATTAAGGAAAAAAGAGAGCAACGAATTAAGGAAGATGAAGCCCTCGATTGAAATCTCCTGATGCGGTAGAGCAACGCATACGTTGCTGCTCGTGGTGTGTTTTACAAGCACCTTGTATGTACGTATAGGGTGGTTCATAAATGCATGACAATACTACAGGGGGTAAATCTACACAATAATATAAGCAAAAAACGTCACAGCAACATGTGTCCTATATACCTTAGTTTTTTAGTTATGGATGATTAAAGAAAATGTTCGACATTTCTTCCTTATATCAGTCTGTAGACTTACCTCCTGAAATACTGACATGTATTTATGAATCACCTTGTATATGTATATACTCGCTGCGACGTCTGTACACACCTGTCGCGCCAATTACACCCGCCTACAATACTAGACACACACTGTTAACGTCCGTGTCCCCACGTACCGGGTGATCCGATGAAAAAGCGATTTGTAGGAAGAAAAAAAAAAGTATATACGTGACAAAGTTCGGCAGAGAATTTATCTCGGACGACCGATCGTGATTCTTCAGGGATATCTGCGCAAAGAGAAGAAAAAGATGGAGCAGCGTCGGTGGTAACGGTATCGTTCGAGGATGAAATGGAGCAATAGACACAGTCGTCGGTCTGTGCTCGTTATTACGGTTTTCCGAGATTTCCGTTACACCCAACGAGATATCGGGCTTCATCGAGTCTCGACGACAAAACTGATCGGCGATCGTTATTTATGCGGTAACCGTCGCGTACAATGTTTCCGGACGTGTTTGTCCCGTCGATCGGAACTCATGGTTGGACAGTTCGCGTACGGGAAGTCGAGACAACAGAGAGCGATCTCCCTTTTCGTTTCGAGCTCACGAGAGGGTAACAACGATACCGGAAGCGGCGGTAGATGGGTGTCTGACCGGAAACTGTTATACTCGTGTCACGAACGGGCAACGACGCGCGTCGGCCCGTCGCGTCGCGTTGGACGTTTAAAACCGTGCGTACACGATCCCGTGAGTGCCCGAATTAATGACAACCACGATTCACCTCTATTTTAATTACAACTCACCACACGACGAATCTTCTAATTAACCAGTAACCAGCGTTTAAACCAACGAACGAACCTCTCCCGGTGACTGAATGTACATATGTATATCGTCGGAACAAAATACGACGACGCGGCATAATTTCATCGCCGGTTCCCTACCACTGGTTCTCACGATATAGCGATACTTTTCCCGGCGTCAAACACGGAAGACGGAACTTTCCGTGAATCGAAGAAAACCAGACCACACGTATATTACCTATGCGGAATAATTAGAGTTCTTTCTATCGGGCGGAAAGAGATTAGACACGCGAATCTTTCGAGTTATCTTTCACATTCTTATCTCCGTTAAATACCGTCGCGACGATAACGATATTTTATATTGTCCTCTATATTCGATTTCCTTGAAAACGTAGCATTCGGAGAAGAAACGACGAGCTTCCGAAAACACGGCAAATAACGTCCCACCCACAATTAATCTTGCATCGATCGTTATTCGCAGAACGGTGAACTAGATCAATTTTTCTATCGACTCGTAAATCATCCGAGCAATTTACTTTCGATCGTTTACCTCGACAGCGCTCGTTCGTACGACGACAATTGACATCACTGACGTTCACATGTACATACACGGAAAACACTCGAGACCGCGCGTCGAGAAACAGCCGGGGCGCCACGAACACAGGTGCAATCTCGGAGTGATCTCGATACGAATGTGCAGCTGCTGCGGACACGCGGCTGGTTACGTGCTCCAGGTATCCGGAAACATGTCCCTCGTGGACTCGAGGCCGCTACCGGTCGCGGGGATCGATCAACCGCGCTCGTTCAACCGCGAAACCGTTCTGAGGATGGACCGATTCTAGGATCAGGGGGAACGCGATCGACAGTGGTGAACCGGTGTATGCTATGCACTGTCGCGAGTACGCGCGACTGAAAATATCTGGGACAGGCCACGCGCGGCCTCGACTCGCTTCTCGTACTCGGTTCGACCCGCGGCGACTGATAATACGCGGCCACGGAACAAACTGCCACCGTAAGCTTACGCTGCCACGAGCGCACGCGTGCGTACTGATGGGATCTGATTCAACGCACGCCTATCATATTCGATAATCGAACGTTCGTATCTAGGGGTAATCGTATCGGGATGCATCGAAAGCCACTCTCACGCAAGTGGTAGGCGTGAGTAATATTCGAGCCGGTGCTATTATCGCCGGTGATAAATCGAAAACAGTGGGTGAGAGGTAACGAGACCGCACCTGGTGAAAGCGAGCGTAAGAATATCGAGTATACCGATTAAATCGTAGGTTCAATTGAATACGCGAGAAACTTACGCTGCGGTGATTTGGTCGTTTTAATTGCAGATCTTGTAATTATTTAAAATGTCGTGAAAATTTCAACATCGAATTCGTGATTGTCGAAAAAAGGTAGCCGTATCGATTTATTTTTAAATAATCGCTGTTTCAATCTTTCATTGCCCAACTTATCGCAAATACTTATAACGTAGGTTTCTACCTCAATGAAAATAATATTTTGCGAAAATATTACGTGCTCTCTCTTACAGTTGTAATTTTGTATGAATGATTAGTAGTAACGTAAGTGACGGGATGGTTTAGCGATCCAGGGTTAATTGGACATTTGTGCAATCACGAGAGGATTGCGAAAATGTGTTATCCGCACGAAACGATGACGAGGGGACAAGCACGCGTGTCGACCTTGATTCGCGGCAACGAAAAATCTGCCCGCGACGACGACGAGCTTTCGCATTTCTCGCGGTTGCGCAACAGAAGACGGGGCAATTACCAATTTGCTCGTAGACAGGTGTCGGGCACGCATCGCTAAAGATGTAGGACGACACCGGCTGGATGGCGTGGTTCGATGTGCTCGAGAAACGGTTTCGATAAAACCGCCCGTACGTCCGAGATGAGATTCAAGCCGAGGGTGAGAAAAGCAATCCGAATATGTTCGTCCATATTTATGCGTTCGTCTCGTTACAGGCGGCTGGCGAGACCCAGTCGCGAGCTTCCTAGGATTCTGTTATTAATTGATGTTGTATTTGCTTACGTAACCTGTAGACGGAATATAAAGTCCACGCGATTCCGGCGCGATGCGCGTATCTTACGCAACGAAACAATCGAGAATTAAAGTAATTGGAGAATCGACGGAAGCGCCGGAAAATCGATAAGGACTCTTCCAGCAGAAAAGTTCTGGGAGACCGTCGTGGATCGATCGATCGTCCCCGAGATGTAATTAGCCTGTTTATCGCCGTTCCTCCGAGCGACGACGCAATCGACGAGGACGATCGGGAGATTGCCAAACTCGATACAGTTCGGATAACCGACGATATCGTGTAATTAAATGTTTAATCGGGGGCCTCCTTCCCCCCGACCAGTGGTAGAAACGTGAGAAAGACTTTCATATAGATATCGCTTTTGTATCGCGGCGACAGGAAAGATGCTCGGAAGTCGACTCGTTATGAAATTACGAAAGTTTATAGCGACTGAACATCGCGGAGCGTGCGAAACATTCGGGGCGCACAGACACGGTAACCGTCGTCATTGTGACGAAAGTGTCCATTAAAACAAATGGTCTCCTTCTGATTGCCTTCCCGAAGGAAAAAAGAACGAGAGGAGAAGAGTCTCCGCGGGGCCCTATCCGTTCTCCGTTCGCGTGGCCGCGATACAAACCACGTAACAACGACGCGCGTTTTTACACCGTAACATTCGAAACGGGGACATTTAAGATACACCGTTTGATAAGATATTCGAAACTTCTATCGGGGCTCGCCTCGAATTAAGTGGTCACGAGGGGGCATGGGGGTAGAGGGGAAGACTTTCTAATGCGACCATAATATCCTAATAACGGGTTTCTTAACAAGAATAAGACACGGATTTTCCTCTCCGTCAACGTTACCCCGTCCACTCCGCGGGCGGCATCAACATGATTATATTCCGCGCTATTCTCAAATCGTAAAGGAAACAAACAGACCTTCCCACGAGTGTTACACGGATTTTGAAACCGCCCCGATATATAATTAACGATAATTTAATTCAGAACGACATCTACCTACCGTATCTCCGCTCTCTCGTCCTCCTTCTCTTACCCGTCCATCTCACGCCGCCGAAACAGTAAAAGAATCGTATTGTTGTTATTATTATTATTATTCACGAGTCGACAACGCGCGAGAACATTTTGAAGTGCGATGTAATGGCAAACAAAGCGCGGCGGAAAAAATGTTCAAGAACGGCGCAGAACTTGTTATCTAACTCGAGATAGGACTGAGAGAACCGCCGCCGCCACTGAAGGTGGAATCGGCGGCCTAATTCTGTAGAATTTGCACGTCGATCCGGAAAAGATCGCGGCCAACAATTATCGTCTGCTAATTGGTACTGAACGTGCTTCGAAAATTGAGGGTTTGCCGCGAGGAAGATGGAACTTGACAACCTACATGCAAATGAACGATTCGATCACACGAAACTCCCGTATTTCCGGTTGTTTAATCGTAATTAAGTACACGTAATACGGACAATAGAACACGTTTAGTTTCACCTTTCGATAAATATGTAACACAAATCAGCCGAATGTCTGCAGTCGTTCGACGAATAAGTATGCTAAAGGTGAACGAATCTCACGAATCTCGACACATTCGGATAAGCCATAATGAACCACTGGAAACGTTAATTTTCGTCGAAACCTTGAATGTTCGTCGTCACGGGATAACACCGAATGATTTCGAAGTTCGTGACGAGCGTTTTCTGGTCGGGAGAATCGCACGAAAAAATAAAAGGCGCGGTATCAGATCGATGCGATCGGTGGAATAATCTCGAGCGTCCTCCTCGAGAAAAACACACAAAAGTGTAATTAATCGATAGGATCGCAACGAATCTTTGCGAAAGATGTCCGAGCCCGGCGAGCAAACAGCGTCGACGAGAGATCGACGATGCAGGAAACAGTTTCGAAACGGGCGAGGGTACCTTGAGAGGATATTCTCCCTTTGGTCCTTGCAACGCTATCGTTTTCACGGTTGCAGAAGCACCAGACGTTGCGTAAACGTTCGGTAACGTCCACTTAGTGCTGGTCAGTGAAAGAAAATAACAAGATTAGTAGGTCGAAACTGTCCACTCGGTTTCCTGTTATCAACGCGTCTCAGTAACTTCGAAGGCATACGAGATTGCTGTGAAGTAGCACCGTGATGCTTCCAGCAATCTGTTGACCCCTCGAAGAAACAAATTTAAGCGATCCAAGACCTCGAAATGTTCATCGTGTCTCGAAGATCATCGATAAATGTTTCGTGTCTTCGTCCCGTATCATCCCTTCCCGCGGGCAATGACGTAAACATCGGATGCAGATGGAAAACGTCGCAACCCTGGTTCAAGTACGATCGTTACGACTGTTTTCACGGGTGTAAGAACACGAAGGGATTGCGTAAGAGAAGAATCTGCGGCATCGCAGAAGTGGATCCCTCCCCTACCTCCCTGGGATCTTCTCTTTCTCCGTTCGTCCGGTGTGGGAGCCCCGTGAAAGAGGGGCTCTCAAGAACCCCCCCTAGGTCTTGCCCGATCTCTAAAGCCATATATATACCACCACTTCGTGGTAGCATCCTTCGAGAAAGAAACATTACCGGTAACACCGTGGAGACCGAACTTTGTGCAAGACGGAGGTCCAGCGTGTCAGGACCGATCTCAGTGCACCGTGGCCCCCCGCGATACGAGAACAACGGAATCAGCCTGAGATAAATGAACACCACGCGGAAGGATACTGCGGATTAAGGTGATTGGATATTTCACGAAAAAAGGTGAGTCCAATCTTCGCAGGATAGAGAGCTGGCAGAAATTTTCAAAAGAAGCCCCTCGAGCTTCTCGAGAAGTTAGCATTTCCGTCTGCGCATTTCATATTTGATCCAACAGACTCGTTCGATCGCTATTTAACACATTTTCCAGTTCATTGAATATCATTCTTCTCCATTATCTTTTCTTTTTTTTTAGATGATCTCGCGGTACCAAATTCTGTGCGCGATCCTGGTATATGGCGCGATTTCGTTGTATCAAGCGATGGCGGTAAGTAGAGATATCGACTCGCGTATACGTTGAAAAGAAGAAAAACGTACAAAAAAGAGATCGATACGTTTGATCGGTTGCGCAATCCGCGACACCCGGCGGGATATAATTCCTTGGTGGGTCACAATGCGTTTACGAAACCTCCGGCAGAATTAAAGCGCGAAATTATTATATTCGCATCGCGTGTTTCTCACGTACAACAATGACAAGAGGGCGGGCGGTATCTTCTCGCGTCATCTTCCTCCAGGTGGCGGCATGAAGTAATTCATTAATTAACCCCTGTTGCGTGAACGTGCCTTTCTCGCGAGCGACTATTCGTTAGACAAACTCGTTCAGCGTCGTCTCGACGTTTCCTTCGGATGTTCCGGTGCGCGATTCTTGCGCTGCTGGACGAACGGGAGAATCCGTGGAAATTACACTTGATCCCAGAATTACGAAACACGAACGATTCGTGGTTGACCTCTTTTCGTCTGTTCCCGATACAACGTTGATATCCGCGCGATTCTATCCGCCAGGCAATCGCCGCGGGCGTATTCATTTTCACCGGAAACGATGACCATGAACGCGGGTCGCGTACGAACGGGAACCGAATTTTCAATGCCGGCGCGCAGCCAGCAACGGTCAGAAAGAAAAAAAAAACGGAATGAAAATGATTAATTGATCCGACGATCGTTATCGCGGTTCGAGCATTCACGGTCCGTGCGTCTAGAAATGCTCCTCTAATCCTTTGGTAAAATCAACGCGTCGGTATCGTAACACCGAGGATTCCTCTTCGACGTCCAATCGTTTCTGATCCTTTTTTTGTTCGTAATCGAATCCATTATAAAATTCGAAGACCTCTTGTTTCACGTCGAAGAATACACGACCACACCTCCCACGAAACCCTGACCTAACCGAATTTTGCGCGCGCGATGAGCTGGCCGATTGCAGCTGTATACGTATACCTTCTTAACCAAGCATCGAAATTACCGTTCGCGTCGAGAGGGCGGAGGCCGGTGTTTTGCGGTTGCGCGCGTACCGCTGGACGAGAGATCGAATACAAAGGCGCGGAGATGCGCATCCGCTTGCCGTGGAACAATGTAACCCGACTTCCGGTCAAACACACCAGGGGCACGTGCACGCACTGGACTGGCTCGATCCAGCGTTTCGTGTGTCGCAACGGCCTCCTTTTTTTTTTTATTCTTCTTCTCATCTCGGTCGATAGCCAATTGCGAAAAAAGATCTCGCGGCGAGATCCTTTAAAACGTTCCGCGAAGCGTTGCTTGGATCATTAACCGCGTTGCCCTAGGGGAAGGGCCTTCCTTCTCGTCGACTCTCGGGATACCCTTTTATTTCTCGCACCGGAAACGCGCGTGTTTATCGCACCATCGCTGACGCAAAACCTTCGCGCGAACTTCTATAGAAATACTTGCCCTTTAACCGTGAAACAGGGGCAACCTATGGTAAACGAGTCGACCGAATGAAATTTAACGACCACCGTGTATGCGTCGTATGTCGTGCCAACATACCGCAGAGAGGAAGTGCGACTCATGCCGTGCATCCTCGGCTCGGTCCACGTTCCATTGTGAACGACACGAGATACGTGACGAAAGTCGTTTCGACAGAGCCCCGCCGGAGGAAGCATCCTCGCGATGTAAATATAATGCTCTTGTTAATTGCATCCCGCGAGCCAATCGCTTTTGTGTTCCGAAAGGAAACCGAAATGTAACTCGCGCAACATCCCGTTCGTTTGGAATTTAAATCACACCGGGTTAATTGGAACGCTCTCGGCCAAATACTAATTAATGTTAATTAAGATGCTATCGTTTCGGATTAATCTTACGGAGTCGATGTTAACGGACCATTCCAGCAAGTAGACGGTTACACACCTGGCGTGGACTACCCGATCTACGATTCCGTTCCTTTCGGTCTTACGTTTACCTGCGGTGGCAAGTTACCCGGTTACTATGCCGATCCTGAAGCCAGATGTCAGGTAAATCCACATCGTGTGTGATCGTGTGTTACACTCTTTCACGTGAAATTAACGAATCATCGATACGATGATAATATTCAACATTTCTTTGGCAGGTTTGGCACTGGTGCTTACCGAATGGACGTCAGTTCAGTTTCCTCTGTCCAAATGGCACCGTTTTCAGCCAGTCTGCTCGCGTCTGTGATTGGTGGTTCAAGGTAAAGAACCATTCCATCTCTCCTTAATTTTGTTCCTCTGATTTTTCAGCGTTTAATAAATACTTTATCGATGTTTATCGTAGGTCGATTGCAACGACTCGCCGAGACTGTACGGGATCAACGACGACCTGTACAGGGATGTAAACGGGAACAAGATCTAACGACAACACTTTATATTCCTGTGAAACATTTTAAGCGCGGTGTAACAATTCTGTACAGTCTTTCTACTGGTCAGGCAAGAGAACAACTTTAACGGAGAAGCGAGGTTTCGTCGAGAACCGAGTTGTGAGTTCCTAGCTTGCCGGCGGAGGATGCGCGCGCGAACAGGGCGCTGCAATATTCTCAGACGTTAAATTCCACGCGATGGCAACCGACTGTTTCCCGATGCTGTCCGAAAAAGATGTAGATACACTTTCAACCAACCACACAATCACACACACACACACACACAACTACTGCTGTCCGTTTCTCCATAGAACCGTTCAAATTTCTATCGCACAGTTTGCTCCGACAGACCGATCAGACTAGCTCTTTAATTGTTTTATAAGAAACTTGACTCTTCAATAAAACAAACAACTAATGCATTAATTATCTCCTGTGAATCGAACGAACACAGTGGAAGTACACTGTGACCAGGTGTGTGTGTGCTTTCATCTGATCGGCTAACATAATTTTTTCCTTGCTCGTAAAAAACCAAGAATACAAACATTCGTGTTCGAAGCCCAACTATTGGTTGGCAACTGTCTCTATCCATGTCCCACCGAAACGATCATCACTTCCTTCTGTGTACAATTACCGACTCGATTCGGTGGATAAAAAATAGATCGCCACGACGAAGAAAAGAACAATGGCTCTCGATCGACCGACGATCGCGCGCAAAAAGTCGAAATCGCGATGGACGATTTCTTGGCATGATTGGACAATAGAAAGTGAATGGTTGTCGCTAACGGTAAGTTTATTCCCAGCCTTTTCCCCGTCAAACGTCGGTCTCGATGCTACGCTTTTCCGTCTATGCGTCGTCGTTTGCATTCGCGTCTCGCGCGCCGATGCTCTATTATTCATTTATCGGCCACGAATTTTTACCTAGGAAAGAATTCATCGAACGCCGCCGCGTTCCTCACGATATTCACCGGCATCTGTAATTACCATCCGTGGCGAAGAATTTCGATCGTTGTTCGACGCGCGGTTACGTAAACCGAATAGAAATTTTGGCGCGACCACTTACGAAATCCCCCCGTGTAAATTCCGCTTTGTGAAACGCATTTTTCGAACGGCAAGGCCAAAGTCACCGGGAGAGGCTCCGTTATTCCGATGACGTCCCGCTGAGGCGACGACGCGATCGAAATAAAAAAAGAAAAACGACCGATTGCATCGCTCCGTCCGTTGCTGTCTGGGGAGGGGATCGAAGACGATTATCCAACGTCGGGACGCACCCGCGACGTCTCCTTCGACAATCACCGTCTATTATTGCGGCGTGAGGGGTAATATTAAAAATTTGCATGAAACACCTCGGCAAACATATGACGCGTAAATATTCCGTGGGTGTGAAAACCACAGGGATAGGATGTGATGTCCTCGGACGAATCACGACGAGCGTAAATACCACGGGCGTATCCTACGCCCCATCCTCAAATTCTTCGCGATCTCTTTTCAAAGATCAGTAGGCTGGTCGCTTGATCGCTTGCAAAACCGAGTCCTCTCTAGGAGAGAACAAAGGGTTGCAAGATTGTACGTATTCTTATTCTCGCATCGATGATGTAGGAGAAGGAACGGAGGGTGTCCTTCGCGTTCGTAGCACATTAAAAGACCCTACACACGGACACGACCCTATCCCTGCCGGGAAGAAGTATTGGAAAGGGGGAGGGGACTGGATGCATCGTCCTTGGGGCCTTGAGGAAGAAAGGACCCCGCCGTCCTTAGAGAAAGCAGTGAACTTTGACGAACCGGTCCATCTCATGGACACAGGTGCTCTGGATCTTTTGGTCCAGAGAGTTAAGGGAATTCGACGATATAAACTTCAGATTACCTAGTCAACCCCCTATTCCCTTAAAATCGAACGCGTTGAAATCGGAAAATTAAATTTTAACACAGCTTTCTTCGGGGCAACAACGATTCTATTGCCCCGTGGATTGTGCGACCCTGAAGGTAATTTATTGGAAAGCCAATCGGCTCGCGGGCGAGAGTCGATCAGTTTTTCAAGCACGATGCCGGTCGATTACGAAAGGATCAACTAGCGAGCATCACGGGAAGCCAAACTTCCTATTGCTAAACAACTGTGTGCTCGGTGAGCGTCGTCCCAGACGGAGAGAAATAGAGATGGACACAAAAGCTCGCGATTCTTATCGATTAATGGGATCCTCGAGACGCGCGCGATGCCATGCTCACGCGGGTCTCGTCGTCACTTTTGTCCTCGTCGATCCGTCATTTGTCGGTGGAGTAGTCGGCGCGTTCCACTTTCACTTCGTTTCTTCGATCGATCTTTCGAAAACCCACGCTACGATCCGAGAGAATTCGTCGATATGGGTTCGGTCCGGTCGAAAGGACCGCGAAGACGAGGGCGCGAGCGACTCGGAATCCCCTGAAGGCGTCGCGAGACCTTTCGCGGTCGCTCCGGATCCGTCCACCCTTTGTCTCCTCCAGCTCTCCCTCTCGGTGTCCTGCGCGGGGGGTGAAACGGTAAAAAGTCCTGGTAAAAGTAAGGACACGGTAGTATCGCCGATAGAAATGTGACGGCCTTCTAATCATGTTTGAAAGGTTTCACCAGCATGTGTACAATAGTGGGTCCGATTCGAGCGGAATTCACGTCGACTATCAGGTGGCAACGCAGGTGCCACACTCGCGCGCGGTGCCTTTCCCTCTGACGGGAATCGATTTTGCGACGGTGGGGATACGCCAATGTGGGGGTGGAGAGGAAGGGGGGCAAGTTGAGCGACGACGACGCCTATGCACGTCGAAACCCCCTCCTCGACCTTATCCTCGGTCGTAGAAAGCTCGACCAGACGACGCTGGCCGGAGCACAACGCTCCTGCTGCTGGCTTTTCCACTTCCATCGCGCAGTCTTCTGGCCGGACCGGACGCGGTCTTTACTTGTCCTGTACCTTCCAAACGCGGTGAATCCTCGCGGTAGGATCTGTCCGACGAGTGTATTTTCAAGCGACGATACAAGTAACCACCCCCCTGCCCGATCATCCAACCGGACACGCAGTTCGAGCCAGCTCGAAAGTGCTTTTCGCAGGAACTGTATAATTGGCAGAGAGAACTAGTCGCGGTGTACGGGGTTTGTGAGGAAATTTGTCATTCGAGTGCGCCTCGATGTGAGGACGGTGCTTTCATGAGGGATTAACGAAGAAAGAGATTCAGCGGAGCCGAGAGACAGGTCTGTGCTTTTCTTCTCCCGTAATGTCGAATCGCGATGTTAACTTTTCTCCACTCCTGCCAGGGGAATTATTCGGGAAGCAGATCGAGAACGCGCGATAGTTCAGGTGAACAGAATTACTCCGGGACAACGGAATTATCCGACTCTGACCGAAACGGGAGCAACGCGGGGGGCACACGCCGGGTTTTGCGATTCTCGAACGAGATCCGCCGCCGTAGATTATCCTCGGTCTCGGTATACGAGGATCCACGAGAATTAACGTGGCGAAAGTAGCGGCAATTCGTTTGCTATTTACACTCGGGGAACGTTGCCTTACAGCGGCACCGAGTCCGCACGAAATTCGGATTACCTAAACTGCGGTAATCACAGTGTTTTGTTCAGAGAGCAGAAGCGGCGCGCTCATCGCCGGCCCCGTGGGGTTTTACCCGTGGCCAGAATGTCACCGTTTTCTTGCGACAATCCCTCCACCACGTGAGCGTTCGAGTTCTCGAGTCGAGCCGTATACCTCGCGGCTAGTGAAACCGCTCGAAACGGCTCAACTCCGCCCGATATAGTCGAAAAAAGAACAGATTGGAAGCGTAACGCAACGCTCTGGTATTTAGACGCGCGAAATTTTCGTAAGAAGAGAAAACACCGAGACCGCGACGACGGCCGTGCTGCTGTTACTGCTGCCAGACGCCGAAACACGCTTTCCTCTCGGCGTTCGCGACATCTCGTAATCTAGACTGAAACTCGAGAAGCCGGAGGCACCGATGAAAAATGAATAAAAGGATCGCGGGGAACAAATCACACGCATGAAATCGTGAAAGGACGACCGAGCAGCGCTGGCCAGTTTCAGCAAGAGAAATAAAAGCGCCAGGACTTTCGCCGGCCGTGTCCGCGTCGCATCCTCTGCTCGATTTCGACGGGACGTTTGTACACCTCTGGATCAACAACGAAAGCGAACTGGTTCTATCTTCGAATTCTCCGGACCGTCCAACTTTCCACCCAATTTTTTTTTCTCTCCATCTCGAGGCGAACAAAACAAAGGCGATCCGCGACTCCTACACCCGACATGTGCCCGGCGATATTTAATAAGGTGAAAGGAAAAATATATCGGTGGATCGGTGTTACCTCGATGCGGTACCAGCCCGTTCATAGATATTTTCGTGCGTTTCCAGCGAGAAGTCGCGCGCGTCCGGAATCATGAATTTCTATTCGGTTCGCCAAGACTAATCGCCGCTAACGAGCAGAGAGTTTCGTTTTAGGAAAGCACGTGCCGAATCGCGAGCGCACGCAACTAAACGCCCCGCCACGCATCAGGAAGATCCGCGGTTATTTCTTTCCGAGCGAGTTTCCGTTCACCTCTCGTCGACGGAGTTTTCACGCAGTTCCGTGTCCGCGATACAAGGAAAAGAAATTGAATCGGCGATAAAGCAGATATCTTGAGTCCCGAACGATGAGTGTCCGAAGGCTCTCCTTGGCACTGACAAGGAGAGGTGTTCCCAGATGTAATGCTGACTTTTTAATGAGGTTTAACTTGGAATTCTGAAGCCAATGATATTTCTTTCAGCTGTATACGGCCATTGGTATATGAAATATTTAATATTCAGTGCCGAGAAGTACCTTGGAACATTCATCGATGATTTACTGCATATCCGCGACGAACACGCCGTTACAACTGGATACCGTTCTCACGTGCTCGATCGTGTTTGAAACGTTCTGTAAACCGTGAATTTATGTTTCCCATAACTTTATGCCCGGTATCTAACACGTAACGATACGTTCCACAACGCGCTGGCGGTTACCAGGCTTACGACACGAGTATAAAGAAACGGCCGCCGATTCAACCGGTAATGCGACCTACGCGCCGGATAATTCTGCGATAGATTTTCATTGGCGATCTATGGAAATTAACAGACCCCTCCAACCGCGATCGCGGAGCCCATTCGAGATCAGTTCGACGCGATTAATCCCGTGTGGTTTTTCCGTAACCTCGACAGTGCCGCGGACCCAACCCGCTCTCCCTATCGCGGTCTCTCCCTTTCGGTCTCTCTCTCTCTCTCTCTCTCTCTCTCTCTCTCTCTTTCCGCCTTATCGGCATTCTAACGCGTCCACGTTCACTTTCGATCGACGGATTCCGCTGCCGATTGTACGTACACACGATTGAAAGTGAATTTAATTTGCAGGGCTGCCCTGTTAGACACACCTAGTCGGCCCAATTACTCGTCCAGGGCCGCGGCGCGAAAGAAAGGGTTTTATACTTCTATCGTACAAAAGTACATAATTCCCACTCTGATCGGTTCAAACAGATCCTACGGTCTGCGTCGCGATACAAACCGGACGAGGCTCGGTGTTAGAAGATCGTAGAACAAGGCTTTCCCAGCGACAGGAAATAGATTTCAACAAATTGGTCGATAAACCGTTTATATCGATAACTAAAAATAGAAAATCGGTTTTGTCCTCGTTCGGAGAATTGCCGAGATCTGGGAACGACCGCGCGTAAATCGGCAATCGACGATTCTTACGTAACACCTCGGGCCGCTTTCGCGAAACCGTGTTGACACGTCCAACCGACATATAACTTCTGTCGGATTCATTTTCAATAAACAATATCGCGACTGAGTGGCGTGGCGCGGCCCGTTACGACACGAGAACGCGTTCGCGATCGCGATCGCTCGCTCTGCTTTCTCCTGCTCTACGCCGCCGGAAAAATAAACGAACGAGTTCGTCGTAATCGAGCCGCCGCCGCCGCCGCCGCCGCTGCCGCCGGAATAGGCTTAATGGACGGATCGCCGCGATTCGCCACGAAAACCGAGCGAATTTTCTGTCCCGATCCGGATTCCGATCGGGTGAATAAACGCGACGCACGCCGGACGATAATTGCGCGTAATGGGTACCGAGTAGTGCCTCGATGGACGCGTAATTGGACAGCCTCGGCGTTTCGTCATACGTCGGCGTCGCGGAAATTCATTTTCTCGGGCGTCGCTGAAAGGTTAACGATTCGCGAACGTGCCTCGGGCAAATTGCTCGTAGCCAATCAGCGCATATTTAAACTTCAGAGCGACTGTTCGCGTGGACTAATACTACTTGGGGTTCGCTTGATTCTATCTCGTTGGTTAACGGTATGTCTACCTGAGACCATGGTAATCGAAGGGTTCCATGTTGTTTCTATGGTTGTTCGAGGTCGCTGGGCCTCGTGGATATTCCTTTTAAAGAGACCTCTGGAATACGAATACCACAATGGTAGGCATATAATAAGCCATCGTCGACCTCATCTACCTCTCCAACATTGACGATTTATCGAGTGTGCCTTCTTGTCACGCGATTCCTCGAACAAGAGAGTTTCGAAACACTTTTTCGCTTGAATAATAAAGGCTGATCTTTTGGTTCGTCCCGTGGAGGACGTTCGTCGTTCACTTCGACGTCAACATCGACTCCGGTGATTCCCAATTACACTTTGATACGTGGAATAAGAAATTCCGAGGATTGAAAAACGGATTGTCAGCTAAGGAAACCAGTGAAAGAGGCGTTCGGTTCGATGACTACTTCTTCGCCTTAGGATAAAGCGAAATTTGACCATCGTCGCTTTCGAAATCGAAACAAAGTGTGTCAGGCTGCTTTACGAGACACGCGTGATTATTGCGCGATGATGTTCACTTTCGTTGATGCCCGTTCGATTTTCCATCTATTCTTGAATCGAGAATTGATTCTATCCAACAGCGAGCAACGCGACTTCGATTACCCCTGTGTCGGACCATCGAGTCGTAAGATGTTTCGAGGCTTGAGTGCTCAATCTAGAATTCTCATCTGTGGAAATCCAGAAGCAATAGGCGTTTGGTTGTTCGGTAATCGCTCGGCGTCGATGAACCATGCTCCAAGAGCTCTCCTTCACGATAGTCCGTGTAATTTACTGACACGGGTATAATTTCCGAAGCGGAAGGAAGCGACAGTAAAGTATCTCTTGCACGATACAACATCAGCCTCGTTATCCTCCCTCGGGGAACGATTGTTGCTTCTACTGCGAACACACAGGGAAGAAAAGAGAGATAGAAAGACCGAACGAGTGCAGCGGCGATTTTACGACGCATTAATTGCGGTAAAGTCCCACCCGTCTGCCCGTCTCTCTTTTAAGGAAGAAATTCATGGAAGCCAACCACCAAGATCCGTTCAATTTCCGATTCCGGCGAGTTTCTTCTCGCGTAATGACTTTCCTGCAGTTTCGAAATTACAACCGACCCATTTACAAAATGTTCCCTGAAACGACACCTAGAAATTGGATCCTGGATCTCAAGCTGATCGAATGGATCTCTTTGTCGACACTTTCTTATCATCGATATCGTATCTTTCAGTGCCTCTTCGGTCACAGAAATGGCAGCAAAGGGAGATAAAAACGGTCGAAACTGGCAAAGCTTTGTGGACCCTCCCCGGTGGTCAGAGAATGTATTTAACGCTGTTTATTTGTCGGGGCAATCTTGCACAATATGCTGATAAAACAACGTCGCGAACAGGCGCATTTACGGTCGAATAAATTCGATTCGTCGGGGGCCGAGAGTGAAATCATTTATTCCCGAAGCCGGTTTTGCTCGCCGGAGCAAAAGCAAATCGCCTGTGTGCCCGCCTCTATCTGTGGCGTTCCAGAAAAAGATTCGGTGCCTTATCAATTAAAGTGAAGCTCGAGGTCCGATCGATTCCTGGTTGAACGAACCAGACCGGAAAAGACCCGCGAATTTAGAAATCACCGCGATGATCGGCCGCCTCGCGTTGCCCTCCCTCGAAGAACGATTACCGGCGATCAATGGACACGAGTCGATTACGTAAAGTCCGATCGCTCTTACCGAACACCCGGTCGTACTCGCCGAGCGATCCTGGAAACGTGTATATTCGATCGTGCAACGAGCAAGAGATAATCTTGTTTGAAGCGAGTCGGCGATAAGTCACCGATGGATCAACCAGACTCCGAAATTCTAATGGGAGAAATCGTTCTTGGAGAACAGATTCGCGGTTCCTTATTACAACCGTCATTGTTTTCCTGCAAGCAGAGACAAGCGGATTCGACGATTCGTCGCGCGCGCGTCGGCTTCTCAGTGCACGCACGCATCCTGATCCGGATAATTCCGGCGCCTTGACACGAAAAACCAGCCAGCATTAAGGCACACACCTTAGCCTCGACGATGCTCGATTTTCATGTCTCGACCGGTGGACGAAAAGGGGGACACACGGTGACCTATTCCCGAGACTTCAAGGTTCGTTTCCAGGGGGAAATGTCGCGAAATTGTCGCGACGGTAAATCCACCTTAGCCTAATTTCCGATCGATTACGACAGCGTGATCGAACACCTGGGCAAAATCGGATCGCAAGACGGGCTCCGGCGCGTTCTATATTCTCCGAACAAGCGGCAGCGGGGCACGTTCTCGCCTGCACAATCGAACACTTTCTACATACAAAGTGGTAGATACTGCTGTCAAACGGCGCAAACATTGGCAACGCGATGGAAAATACCGCATTCGCCCGATCCGCCGTTGTCGAATGGACGCTGCGCGGCAGATCGAAGAGGATAGCATGAGCGTTATTAATAATTCGACGTAGCAATTGGAGAAAAAAATTGCACCGTTTCGTTAATCGACAACCATAGAAGGACTAGAACTATCTAGGCTCGTCTCGATCTACTGTACGGAATACAGGCTTCAGAATTCTAATCTAAACCTAACTAACCCTTTGAATACCGATTTATTTGAAAACAATTTTGCATACGGAACAGAGTTAATTTATTTTTTAACGACTGATACAAGCTACTCTGGAATGAACAAGAATGTACATATTAAATATTGTCTCAACACGAATGACGAATTAGACTCGTCATCTTGCACTTAGGTGATACAGGTGCATGACGAGTCCCAGTCGTCAAATGTACCCAGGGAGTTAACAAAGTCAGCGTTACACCTGGGGACCTCTCCTTGTCGGTGCAGTGGAACACTTCGAACACTCATCGGTGATTTACTATATTACGAACCTAATGTCAGCAACGGTACTCTAACGAGTTACGGCGACGAAGAAGAGACTGACGGAATGTACATTACGCTAGCAGTAGGTTGGATGAGACACTTTCTACCCGCGGCCGCCGTAATCCGTAGACCAACGAACACGAAACACAGACCGTCACGTTCCGAAACCGAATATGTTATTTCCAAGTGAATCTTCTCCGTCTCTTCGTACACGATTCCCTGGCTTGACGAGTAACATATCGCGTTATCGTGCATTTTATTTCCAGGATCTAAGTTAATTAGTCCCGTGCCTTGAACTCGCCCGATTTGTTGCGTGTCGCGGAAACGGCGAGCGTAATTCGCGGACTTCGTTGAAACGAGCCGCGAAACGATGCCAATATTGGTTACCTAACGATCATCTGAATCCGAGACGAGATTGGCCTCGGGAAATTCTACACCCGCGAGAAAGTAAATGGCCTCGTGCTGCCGGGAAAAACCATAGTATCCACGGAATGTCCGAACGGGACGATCGGAATCCACTTATGTGTCGGTATCGATAATAGCGCCCGCCCGCGTCTGACTTCCATCGACTTTTTCCACTGTCGACCGATCCGAGTGTTTCCGGTGAAGGCGTGCAGTGTGTGTGCTTTGTTCGGGCAACGCCGTGGCAAAGTAGAATGAGAGCAGAGAGTGTATAATTCTCACGTTCTGATTCGAACTAATTGTCTTTCGCTATGGAAAACTCGCGATCCACGATCGTCGTTCGTGCGGGTGACTAAGATAGGAATACTCATCTATTCGTCTTCGAGACGACGATCACGAAAGGATAATAGAACACGTCGATCCGAGTGTTCGAACTGCAACGACGAGGAAATGAAAGCCTGGTTGCAGCCGGGGCCAGGTCTGCTTTTGAAGGCTATCGGGTTTTGCAACCACGCCTCCCTCCCTGCCATTGTCGATCTGAAAAATAATCGTGAGTGGGTACCACTCGGGGAGAAAAACAACGGAAAGCTACGAGCGTTGCGAAAACAATTTTCTCTGCCGAACGATTTGTCGGTGAAACGAAGAGAACTTCTCGGCCCGATGGAGAACAGAAACGGCGTATACCCTCGTCGGCACGAACAAAGTTTCCATAGAATTTTATGAAAGAGAACGGAAAGTTTCGAGGGGAGAAAGAAAGAAACGCTTTCGATAAAGTGTATACGCGTTACCAGCGCGTGTTATGATGCTACGTTTAAGAAATCGGATTCGATCGAGCACAACTGGTCGTGCCAGCCGTCGCTTCCGGTGACCTTTAGCGGGCGCAAGGATGACCGTTACGCGTGTCGTAACATAACGTAATTTTACCGTAAGGTAACGTTACGAGAGTGTCGCGCCGCGTTCTGGGAATGACTCGATAAACGAGGAATAGGAATCCTTCGACTTGGAGAGAACGTCGTTGTGGAAACGGTATCCTACCCGCACGAGGAACGATTTATTTCGCCGAACGAATGTCCAGCACATTCCGTATAATTCCCTAGACTCGCGGAAACGACCGATGGATTTTACGAGACTCTCGTGGATTATTAAAAGCCGGAGTATGCATTGCGAACGTTACAAGGAACGGTTCCCGGATGCGGGAAATCGCCGCGAGTTCCCAGCCGCGCCTGAGAATTCGCGGCGAGCGTCGCTCGTTGTGACACGAGCGAGGAAAGCAATAACGAACGAACTTGTGTAACCGAACAACACTGCGCTCGTTCGCCACACGATTCTTCGTTTCTGTGGAGAGTACATGTCCTCCTCCTCCACCTTTTCCTGCCCGCTTTTACACGGCGAACGATAACGACCCGCCTGTGAACTGGAGCGCGATAGACCGCTTAATTAATGCGAAATATATGCCGTGCTACGGACCAAGCGATCGCGAACGATCGGAACGCCCGGATGGTCGTCTACATTTTCGAACGGAAATCGAGACGATTGCAGGAGCACTCGTGCAGCAAAATTCCGTTCGATCGGTAACGGAAGATTCTCGTAAATTTCAATGTTTTCATTGTCCCGGTCCGATTGGCCTGTCGGCAAGCGAGAAACGTTATAGAAGAAATTCATTCGACGAATAATCAAAAATCGAGTTGTCCAGAAGGTTTCACTTTCACCAGATTCTCTTTCGTCGAGGTATCGAGAGATCGGACGCTCGCGAAGGCCGTCGTCGAGAGGTAGGTCCATCTGAATACGACCGGATGAAATATTTATCCGCTCTAGACACGCTGTACTACTCTGTTTGCTCGCACAAGGACGGATTGCAGCACCGAAAGAGTGTTTCTTCCCCCGGTGACACCTCGCGGTGTGGATACACACCGGGTATTCTTGGCGGGTTAACATCCAGTTGGGTTTAATAATTAATAGAAGGGACGCGCGCGAGCGCGCCACGACAACGACAAAGTCACACCCGGTATTACGTGATCGTGCATTTATATAACACCCACATTATCCTTGCATTATATGGTTAGCAGTGGTGACAGCACAGAGAAAGTTCCTATCCGTTCCCATATGCTCGAGCGACTATATGCTCTACGCTCGACGTCTGAAGTACGCGTGTCTCTTGATTATGCTCGATACAACTCAATATCGGTGCTCGCCGCTGTACGCGAGGATATACATATAACGCAAATTTTCCGGTAGTTTTAACTCTTCCGAGAGATTCCGCGAAATGGTTCTGTGAAATCGACTGAAAAAACCTTTTTGTCTGTCTGTTACAGTAGCACCATCATGCGGGAGAAAAGGTGGCTTCTGCTCGCTCTGTACGGTAAGTGAATCTTTTAACCTACGACTTTGAATGGACACGAGTTCGCGAATTCGATGGGTACAGTGCCACTCCGAGCTATACTGAGTTCGTAAAAACAGCAGGGGTTTGGATCCTTCATGCCATTAAGTATTTTGTATGTAGTGGTGGTGGAGCCTTAGAGGTATTAAAAGGGGAAGACAAAAACTTCTTCGATAGTTTTACATCCAATAAGGAAAAAGATATTTCAAATTTGAAGAGTAGAAAAAATAGAAGAAGGTTGCCTAATTTGGACCAGCGTCTATGTTGGACCACTACCTACTGTAATTTCTATCACACAGCCCACCAACTAAGAGAATCACACCTAAACTCACTGTAGCCCGGGAAGGCACTATACTACGATTAAAAACGGAGACCTCTCTCGATAAAAGGCCGTTTAAATCCTCGATCGTTTTTCTATGCGAGTAAAAGTCCTGCCAGGAACGCTGGCGCCCCGCGGTTAACCAGTCCTTTGTATTTTTGGACTTTCCTTATCCGGCGAGGAATGCCATCGACCTTCGAACCCGAGAGTTTTGTATCGGTGCTCAACGTTCGTTCACACCGACATTCCGCGCGACGATGCGCCGAGCGTAAGCGACGAATCGGTTTGGTCGGACACAGAATTCGATAAAACGTCCGCTGCGAAATACATGCATACACGGTACGTTTTGTATTCACCGCGCGGTCGAGGAGAGAGATGCGTGACACGCGAAACAGCTTTACAGGGAAGATTCCACGAAAGGAAAGAGATGAACCCGTTGAGCATACCAAGAGGCCCCTTTCCTTTGTCCAGTCGCGACGCGCGCCGCCATAGCCGACCGTCACCGAAATTCTCGATCTGTTGGCCAACGGTCGAAAGACCGGGGGGGTCTGCTTCGAGTAAACAAGTGCTTGTTTGACAGCCGAAATCGTTGAACGTAAGAACCCTGCGGTGGATGGCGCAATCGCGAACGTCCAGAGAGCCTGAACGTTTTAAAACGGCCACGTGATCGCGCGTGCTAACATTTAACGCCGTTTCTGACATTTTACCACCCGTTCGACGACTATTCGTTACCTCGCGAGCAGAGACAAGAGTTAAGGCCTTCGAAAACTCGTTTGAAAGCTACCGAACGATACGGTAGCGCGGGCTGTACGCAGCCCGGCTCCTTGGCACCACAAAAATTTATAACCGCGAGCACTCGCCCAGCTACACGATCCCGGATCGACGGAGCCGATGATCGCGATACCAGAACCGGTAATCCGATCGACGCCCATTATCGGTCGCAGAACAGGGAAACCAATGTCGTCACGCCCTTTTTAACGAAAATGTCAAAGCGTTCCCATTCGAAGTAAGGGAATCGGACAGACAATCGTCGGGGCGAGCGATACGCGATCGAGGTGAGGCAATTTGTTTATGGCGGCGTGGCCAAGCCGGTAGAGGCTGTTTCGTCACGAAAAATGTGTTTCGCCGTTACGTTTCCCGAGAACGGGGCGTGCCCACGCGAGCGTTTCCCACAAACGGAATGCGAGCGCGCTCGCCCTGTTCCCATAATTCATTTTTATGCAACGTCGTCGCTGCTGCTGTTGCTGGTGCGAGCTCGTTATCGATCTCCCCGGGCTTGGAAAAATACAATCTCCGTTTAGTTTCGTTCGTGCAACCGTCGACGGACCGCGCGCGCGTGTTTTTCAGCCATCGAGGAGCACCCACTCTTCGAGGTGGCCCTTGAACCGCACGGCCCCAGCGACGAAATCCCGTCGAAGTAGACGTCGATCGTTTGTCACAATTATCCGGATAACGTGAAGACGAGAAGGAGAAAAAAAAACATATCTCGTGGTAAAATAGACAGATTTATCGCTACCAGTTTCTTCCCTCTCGATGCGGTAAATTAATTAGACACGAAACATTTCAGACCCGCCCCGGTTAGGACACATTCGATGGAAAGCTAGAAACGGGCGAAAGTATTTCCGTTTTTTATCGGATGACAGGTTATTCCATCTCGTTCGGATCCGGTCTGGTCGATCCGTTGACCTTGAACCGGTTCCGATTAATTAGGAATAGCTCGGGGCTAACGATTCCGTGATAATTAACGGTCCCGTTCGAGACGATAAGAATTCGCGTATATCGAAACATCGTATATGCTCGTTATACCGTGGACCGACTAGAATGGAAGTCATCGTTCGGCGTATCGCGAGATCTATCCATTCTATAGCCGGAGCACATAAATCAACGAAAGCCCACCGAGAGAAAAGGATCAATAGACAGCCTTGATCCGCTTGAAAAACAATTACCCAACCGAATGAACGAACGTGTTCACCTGCACCGCGGAAAATTGCGACACAGCACACCGTCCGGAGAGTTCCAGCTGCTCGTCTCGCGTACGACTTTCGCAACGCCGACGCTTCTTCGCGGATTTACACAACCCGTGTGAATATGCGTGTGTGCCGGTGGTTTTCGAATGTTCGCGGCTCCATCGGCATCGAACGATCCTAACTCGTGGACCTGGCCGGTATTCAAACGAATCGAACCTGTCCACGTTGCCTTTAATCGGCTGTGATTCGCGCCACCGATTCCCGTCCGACAACAAGGGGAAAAGCGTCGACAAACACGGATCGATTGGATCGTGCCAAAGACGACACGATCCACTGCGCCGTTCCCGCGACCGGTTTATGATATTTCCTCCGAAATTCCAGGTATAGTCTTGGCCAATGCAGTTTCTGCCGCGCTCAAGGCTACCAGGCCGAAATTCAAGATCGCGACTACCTCGACTACGACCACCTCCACGACCACCGAGGAGAGTCCCGTCCACCAGAACGAGAACGAAGATGCAGAGGTAAAATAATCCGCTTATCGGATCACCGGTGTATTCGATTGTATATCCGAAACTTTTCTCGGAAAGTCAGCAGCCCAGGTTGCGCTTCGACCAAGCTACGATCTAACGCGAGAGAGATCGCTCGCAACGATAGCTCGCATTATTTACGTGTACCGGAATAGAATACTAGGGGATCGTTTATCTTTCGATGATGCAAATCGTGGCCAGCCGCAGTCACGACACGCGTCTATTTCTGTTCTCCAGGTGCGTCTTCGTGCACGTAACGGACGAAGCTTAAAAGGCAAGCAATCGCGACTACTTGCCCCCCACGTGTTTGACCTATTTCTTTTGTTTTTTTTTCACCGGACACACTGTAATTTCAGCAGTCGCGAATAATGAAAGTTATGCAAGGAATTTATCGTAATCTTGCCGACAATATCCTTTAATTGGACCACGCCGAGATCCGAGATCAATTAACTCGTAGCTTAACTACCGTGGATCACGCGTTACACGACAGGTTTACCTTCGAGCGTGAACAACACAGGTGACATCATCGAACACGAGCTCCATCCGGCTCATCCACGACTCGTTTACCGTGGTTGCCACACAATACACACGCGTTAAATAGCCAACGTCGCGTCTGCTGGGAGTCAGCCTGGTCGGACCAACGCGACGGCACGACGATTAACCGGCAAAAGAATGCTTCTGTTAATTCGTTTCAGCCGACCACGACGACGCTGGCCACCGAGACGAACGCGACCACCGGCCACGTTCTCACGGGAATCCCACAGATCGACTACATATGGGACCCGAATCTTCCACGTGAACTGAATGGTTACAATCTAAGCGATTATCCGTTCTACAACAGCATACCCGAAGACATCGACTTCAAATGCGACGGCCTACACGACGGATTCTACGCGAGCGTGCCACACAAATGTCAGGTAAGATGGTAAATCACTCGTACTTAACGCGACATCGATGGTATGTAGAGGTTATTATTAGCGATGAAAAACCAACAACTTTCCGTATCTTCGTATTGGTCGTCCCGAAGAAATACCGCGAGATATTTAATGATGTTTTTGTTATTTGTTATTCGGGACAGTCTGAAAGACCTTGTCGGATAAAACGAAAACGCGAATGCGTGAGTCGCCTTTAAAGATCGTACGTCAAAGGACACACGGATCCGCTGTGGGAGAGCACCACTTGTTGCTTTTCTTCTGGACACGTTTCCACGCGGTGGATCGACGACATACCTTTTTCGACGCGATCTAATAAGGTCCAGTTTCTCCAGGCAAATCGATCTATATCTCTGTCTAGTATAGATTCCAGAAAAGAAGCATAAACTGAAAGAGTCTGCGAAAAAAGTTTACGGCCTACAAGTAGATTGATACCGTGATAGATCAGACACGTAGAGAGAATAGAAACGATACACAATACGTAGAAAATCGTTTCCGTCCCAGAGATGGGCAAATTCATTATCTAAATAGAAAGAATCGAATAACGCATAAAAGATAAGAAAAAGTATTTCGCCATTTTTACTCGACTAAACATGGACATTCCAATTTTTTTAATAAGATAATATTTCATCTTCAACTAGTAGGCACTTGGCAAACTAATTGTTTAAAGATTAGAATGACGATCTCAGACCCTGTTGCTTTTCGCTGTGTGTCATTCGAATAAAATTCTGCCCAACTCTGTTCCGTCCGAGCAAAGACGTCCCCCCGTTTGTATTCCGAGAGAACCGATTTGCGTTGGCGCTCATCGAGAAACTCCGGGATCGATCGCGAGCGTCGCAAGAGTAAAAGTGGCTATCGTGACCGTTCCAGTGAAAAGGAAAGTCAGTGTCATCTGGATGAACGCCGGTGAAAGATTTTCTGACAAGGTGTGTCGTTCAGTCGCGTAACGAACGGATATCAGCGATCCGTGACAGAACGACGCGCGGCGGACCGGCATTTCCCTCCATTCGTCTCTAACAACGGAACAGACGCCGATCGCGATCGCAGCAGACGAACGTCCAACGGGGGGCCTTTCAGATTTCTACCGCGATTCCGCCGTGATCACGGAAAACCGTGAACGAAAGCGAGTCCCCGAGCGGAGATGCAAATGCAAGAAAAAAACGGCTTCAACGCTCTGTAGCGATCGTTTCACCGGCCATCGCCAGACGCCAACGAGTTCACATGAACACACACTCGACGGCGAACAGTGGACGCGAGCGCGAAATTTCCCCTTTCGATTGTTCTTCGTGTTCCAGCCAGTGTCCGTTCGAACAAGCGGACAAAGGAGTCCCTCTCGATCGTTCTCGAGGTCGCCGAGGAAAAAGCTCGACAAAGAAGTAAAAGAAGAAGAGTTTCGCGGTCCGATACGCTTCCCGCCCGTCCCTGACCGCTCCGAGATTCGCGCGCGCCTCTCGATCTTCGGATTGTGAAAGCGATTGCAAAGTACTAAAGTACCCTCCTTTCCGTCGTTCCTTATCGATTGTTTTGCCGGGGCTACCGGGAGAGCCCGAACGGCCCATTGTCATGCAAATGTTCGCGGATTCGTTTCCATCGCAGCCCTGCCACCCGAACGAACCGGATGCCAGCCTGGGAAAAAACTCGAAATAAAAAATTCCCGCCCGGGCAAGACTCGAGTCGCGACTTCGAGGAACGTTTCGCGATTCGACCCGAGTTTCCGCTCCGGCGAGCTCGTAATCGGCAAAACGGTTTCGGTGATCGAGCTTCCACAACGAATGCCTCGCTCTGTACAACCAGACTCGCGCACTCGAGATTGACATTTACACAAGCAGAAGTTGAGCAAGCGGCGGCGATCCATCATCGCGAAATCGTTTGGACCGACCCACGTCGAGATGCTTAGAAACCAGAGTACCGAGTAATTCTAAGCGTGCACGCGTATCTTGGAATGCAAAATACGCAACCAAGTCACTTCCGGCAATTTCGAGCAGGCCAAGTCCGACTTTCCAATAAACTCGTCCTAAGCACCGGGACATTCTTAGCGGATAAAACGATGACAAATTATGGTGCAAGGAAAACACGCGTGGGCAACAATTAGAAGGGGAGACTCTATCTATCGGTGACTCGTCTAGGACGGTGTCGGCGCGATGTATCTGGGAAGCCTTTGAAGAAACGAAATCGAACGTTCGATGAATTAACGAGGACGTGCTCTGAATAATTCCAGATGATTCCTCCGGATAATTCCGCGTAGCGATATACGTGACAGATCACCTTAGAGAGACAAGTTATTCGTGCACTCAACATCGCGGCGACGACGTACATACACTCGTGGGGGCTCGAAGCAATTGCCCGTGCACGCGCACGTAGCCTCGTCGTGAAAGCTACGGGTAACGTCTAACAGCGTCTCTGTGTTTTCGGTGAAAAGTGTGTTAAGACTGTCGGCGGAAGCCGTCTTGGTTCGTGAATTCGGACAAACAAACCGAAAAAAAAGAGCTGGTGCATGTCCTTCGAATTCTATCTCAGCGAAAGAAGAGATTCTTACAAACGTATGATTTTGATCTGTTCAAGGTGTACCATCACTGTTTGTTCGGCACGAGATACGATTTCCTCTGCGCAAACTTCACGGCGTTCGATCAGAAGACCTTCATCTGCCACTTCGTCTCCGAGGTCGACTGCGCCAATTCGAAGAAGTACTGGCACAGGAACGATGCTCTCTACAAGGCAGCCACGACCTCGACGACGTCCACCACGACGACGACCACACCGGCCCCGGTGACGCCCGCCGCTGGACGATCGTCGTCCAGAGACAGAGATCTTCCGCGAAGAAGAAGGCCGTCCAGAAGACGACCGTCATACGACTACTACGAGGAGGAGTATTACGACGACGACTACAGTCGTCCACGCGTATACAGCCGGGATGACTACGACTACGACGACCGAAAGTACAGAAGGGATAGAGATCGTGAGTTCCGAGATCGGGATCGCGATCGTGATTTCCGAGACAGAGATGCTCCAAGGTCCAGGGATGGAGTCGCCAGAGACGACAGAGATCGTGATACCAGCGGCGCCAGGGACAGATACCCGAGCAGAAACAATAGGAGAGACCCGAGCAGAACGAGAGACCCCCTCGAGGAGGACACCAGAGTCAGGCCGAGAGAGCCCGATCAAGCATCAAGGTCCACGTCGAGGGAAGTCGACGACACCGAGTTGGACGATCGACGAACCGAGTCCAGAGTCAGAGACGGCGACGATCGTCGATACTCCGACAAGAGGTGATTTGCCACGATAACGAATTACATGTCTTAATTTCTTTACCGATCGATCTTAAATAAATATTCAACGCGACACGTTTCACCCGCAGATACAGAGACGAGTACGACGATAAGGAGCTTGTGTCCGCGTCTGCAGTCACGATCGCGGACACACACGGTCTTGTGAAGCCGGCAGCCCCTGCAACGTCGGTTTACGCCAGACCAAGAGCTCCTCCGAAGATCAGAAGACCGGTGCCTCTGTCCGAACAGGACAAATACGCTTACAAGACTCCTGCCGCGCAAACGACGGGTAATTCCGTGTGACCAGACGACAGTACAACGGAGTTCATCCTATTAGACGTTAGGCATTCATTTCGTTTTTTTCTCTCGCAGAAGATCCTCGAAGAAGACCCACTACGGAAACGGAGGACGATTACTACGAGGACGAAGAGGATTTTCGACCGATCAGAAGACCGCTGAGAAGAAGGCCGTCTTACAGGGAGAGGGACAGAGATTTTTATGATACCAGGGATAGGGACAGGGATAGAGATCGACCCCTCAGGTAGGGTAACGTACGTACACAACACTGATACAATTATATTCGTGTGTCGTAACCGATTAATCAGAACGAATCCATTGCGAACGGTGTAACATCGTACCCGACCGACATATGTATCGATGTTTCCACAGTAACATGCGTTTCTAACGACACGACGCAACAGAAGGCTTCTTCGAACTTCAGTTAAATATATTCGCATAATCACACCATACAGAACCATTGAAATCACTGTTCCACAACCGAACAGTACATAAAAACGACTTTTCTCGTTTCAGATCACGTTATCGCGACGAGGAGGAGGACATGCGGCCGAGAAAGCACTCCGATCGCTCGAGAGATCGGTACTACGATCGAGACAGGGATCGAGGTGCTGACCGCGGTAGGGACCGATCTCTCGATCGTGGAAAGGACCGTACCCCGGACAGATCGTTGGATCGCGATCGAGGACGAACACAGGACAGAGACAGAGACGTGGATCGTCCTAGAACGGGTTCGCGATCCAAGGATCTGCAAGATCCTACGGACGCGCCACCGAGGAGAGGTAACGCGCATGAAAGAACTACAGCGTCGACGACAACCACCTGTCTGCCCGAGCAACTGAATCACAAAGTAGAAACGGACACGAAAGAACAGACACACACGGAAAGGCCAACCAGGCCGACGCAAAGTCCAACGACCCGAGCTACGATCGAGGACGGAGAATCTCATCGAACGAATCATCAGCATGCAGACTACCAAGAAAGGGATCACGAGGAGAGACGGGAACAAGGTGGTCAATATCAGACCGCGTCGTTGGAGGAATATTCGCAAGACTACTACGATGAACCGGAAGATCCGCCCGTTCCTACGCCGCGAACAGCGGTTCGGATCGTAAAACGACCGTTCCTGCCGTCCAGAGGCGGAAATCCAAATCCGAGGGGCTTGTCGCCGGTCGGCTCGAAGGCAACCACACTCAGAGGGGACGAAGATAGACCAACCGAAAGAACTACGATCCAGGAGAGGCCCAAGAGTTATTACACGCACGAGGCGACGCAAGAGAATCCCCCGGAGCACAATCAACAGTCCAAAGCGCGTCAGGAGGAGAAAGATAGTTTCGACTCGTACAAAACTGTTCCGTCTGAAAGCGAACGGGAAGACAGACCGGACGAATACGACACCTCCCTCGTGAGACCCGCGGTTCGTCGACCGAGCGACAGACAGCGGGAGGAAGAACCGCAGAAATCCCTGGAGGAATCGTTCGTCAGGGGACCGAAGCAAGAGCAACGTCACGAAGACCGACAGAATTACGAGGAGGGATTGTCGAAATGGCCCACCGAGGACTACTCGAACCACAACCAAAATAACGAGGGCAACACGCATGGCGTTTCCGGTCGCGGCAAAGGGAGACTAACCGCGAGCGAGAATCCAAACGTTTACGGTCCCGGTTTCAAGAACGACGAGAATCACGAGCATCCAACGGGGCCGGGCAATTTCCGTGTGAAACAACGGATCAACGAGGTAACCCATCGGCTCCAAGACATCCCGGAGAGCGAGTACGATGTCACTCTGAACGATGCGTTGACGCCCACGTTGAATCAGGAGACCAACTTGCCCAGCGGATTTGTTCTGCCTCTCCACAGACAACTCGGAAGAGACGCTGCCCTCCAACCGTCCGAAAACAATTACAAAGTCTCGAGGCCCGTTAATCAACAGCAGCAGCAGCAGCAGCAACAACAACAACAACAACAGAAGCCATTTGTGCCCAGTCCTCAGTTTCTGCCGGCTGCTCCCAACAACGACAGGCTGAGGACCGTGTACTACAGACCGCCCGAGACGATTCAGATCAGCAGCGGAGCGCCGTACAGAGCACAAAGGGGTCCGTGGCACGATTACACCGGTTATTGAACAGAATTACAGCAATTCGAATTGAAAAGCTTTCGAGTTTCACGGAACGAATCGTTCGATCTCTCGTAAAGCTGAACATGTCGTGGACGAATGTAATCGATGCTCGTCTTTGGGGGAGCAGCCTTTTTCGACCAATCCTCTTTCGGAATAAAGAAAACGCTATATATCAGACCATCGATCGTATCGGTCAGATTTTTCGATGTCTTTCATGCACAAAGACGAGGATTAACGGGGATCATCTCCTTGCTCCGGATTTTTGGAACTAGAAATAAAAAAGGAATATTTAAAATAATCAAATAATTATCGTGATGTTAACAAGCATCGAGCGTAGTAACAAGATCGAAGAGAGTTTTTTTTCCAAAAGCAACGCCAACAGTCGATTACTATTCGAAATTTGGATACAGTTGTTAATACAAGTATGTAAATGAAATGCAACGATCGGAAGAACCCTGGCGATGTAACATCGGTGGATGTATAAAATTTGGGTCGAAGGTGCAAGTCATCTCGCAATTGTTTCTACTTTCGACTAAGCTTGTAAATATTCGCACGATTACGCCTGATGATATTACCATTGTTTCGCCTTAAATTATTCTTGTAATCGGCGAGATATACGTATGTGTAGACACGGTTTTCTACGAAAGCACTTTCGTCGACTCGATTACTTCTTTTTCTTTCGATATTAGTAGCGAGTAAGCCTTCTCGAGTATACATTTTCCATTAAATGTATTGTAAATTATATCAACTGTGACGTACGATATTAAAAAAGTGAAAAAACACACGTATCTATGTCCTTTATTGACGAACGAATTAACCTGAATTTCACGCCACTTTTTCCCGCGCTCTCGAGAGTCTTGACGAGTGGATGGTAACAATGGTAGGCCAGTTGACTGTTACTTTCTTTATTTTCGGTTTCATATTTATCGATATGTACTTGGATATTTACAAATTCTTCGTCACGGTTCGTGTCGACCTAGTTTCGGTGATCCGTTGCGTGCACATGTTTCGTAGACGTTGTTACCAATTCCAGAACAATATTTTGTTCTCGGACAGACACAGTAGAATTTATTCCGGGCAAATTTTTCTTCCCCCCGTTCGGGGGACTGTTTACGTAACGCGTGCAACGTGTATATTGTTACGTCTGCAGTGGTCGAGAAACCCGAAGAACCATAACAGTTTTCACAATGGAGTAGCCATCAAATCCTAACAGATTGTGCCGAGAAAGTGCGCGATTCAGTCGAGAACGGGTGTGTTCAGTCAAAAATAACGTAAAATACATCACAGATTAAAATTGACAGCTTAACAGAATGACGCGCGGCCAAGATTAACCATTTTTTTTTTCAGAAACAGACGGCAGAGACTTCTAACTTGTAAAACAAAACTTGATAACAGTAATTATACTCGGTCGGATAGTCGAACCGCGTCGTTACGGAGAGAATAATAACGAGCGAAGGAAGGAAACATCGAAAACAAGAATTAATTCGCTACTACCAGTCACACCGTTCAAATTTCCTTTCGCGAACTATAAAAATATGAAATCTCATCGTCTCGCGATGCCTAGGCGACCTAACGAATCCGAAATCGATCTCGAGCACCGACTATAATCACTATGGTTAGCTTCTAGTGCAATAGAGTACTGTACAAAAATGATAGAGTACAAGAATAGGTTAAATATCTAATACATATATATATATATATATATATATATATATATATATACATCAATTATCGGTTAAAGGGACATCATTCCCATTTTCTTGAGAATATAAATATAGACAATGCGATTTCTTCTTGTTTCGGAAATCACGATTAATTCGAATTACAAACTATAGGAGAGAGAGAAAGAATGATTGGCTGGCAAGAATACGCGGCCGTAGAATCGGTCGAAGGTTATTTACAAAATCTGTTATATTACAGAAAAAAAAACGACATCGAGAACAATTATTATAGATGCAACGTTATTTTGGTATATGTGCAGCCGGCTTCTAAACGTCTTGCAGTTCAAAAGTTAACTCAGCTCAATTGACGGGGGAATCGCCGATTCGTTTCTTTTTCTCTTGCTTCGATTCGTTTCGCCACGGCGACGATACCGCCATCGTTGCTGCCCGTACACATCCGGAGAGATAATTCAGATTGTGGAATCTTTAGTCTTTGGTTAAGTAACGGTGAACGTATATTCTCATTTAAAGAGTTATCCTCGAAAGAACAAGATATTCAGAGACGACAACGAAACTTCATACGCGCGACACGATCGGACACTACCGATTCCTTCGCAATTATATCGGATACACTTACGTTGGAGGTATGCTAATAGGAAGTAATGTGCCTGCGTTTAAAAATATATAGGACTCGATCGTAATCACGGGAATATCCATCGTCGCGTCGCGTACATGAACGTTCATCGTGCAATCAGAATTTACAATCTTATTGAGAGCGCAGAACAGTATAACGTTTAATAGAATTCTCCTAAATTTTTGCGTACAGTGTATACCGGTGAACCGGTGATCACCAGATTTTATACAAGATATTAATAACGTGTAAAAATTTACTGACCAGCTTATTAATATCATCGTAAAAAATTATGCCTCCAGTATGTTCTTAAATAGCTATCGAAAACGCAGTCAGTTATATCCCATATCCCTTACAACCATCGTTCATAAAACGGATAATCAGCGATCGTGTAAGTAGTAGCACCTTTATGCGATCGACTGGCGAAACAAAAACGGCTTGTTACCAAAAAGAGATACGATCAAATTTACAAACAACGATAAAATCAATCGGGCACCTTATTTCGAAGTATCGTCGTCGATAATAAAAATGCAGAGATGTCGATAAAAATCACGGAAACGTTCGAACATTAGCACAAAAACACGTCTACTTACACCAACACCTCTTTACATGTATGTAGCCTCTTAATTCAGTTCGACGATATTTTTCCCTTGTACGTACCTTGTACCTAAACTCCTGCTCGAAATATGCACAAAGTTACACAACATTGTTCCCGTAAGCGTAAGCAAGCTTCGAGAAAACTTTCACGCGTGTACAACAGGTCTGGGTGATATGTTTCTGATTAGAATCACGAGCGTGAAACTGCTCGAACACGCAAATCGACGAAATGATCGATCGATCGATCGATCGAACGATTTTTTGAAAACTGCGTAACGCGCGACACGCGTGCCCGTTAACTCAAAGCTTGCCGCTTTTAATTCTGCATCTCGTGTAACTGAGCGTTTTCCAGGAGACACAGCTCGTGTTTTCCGATTCGAAAAATTAGACGCGGCGGAAAAACACAGCCCGCTTACGCTATCGGCGGATCGTCATCGTCATCGTCATCCCTCGTGACTAGGATATCGCCGTGACGATTCGGACGAAACTGTCGAAATCGTTCCAGCCATTTGTATCGCCTTGCCCCGAAATACAGCAGAACCCCGACTACTATGAGGAAGGTTGGAATTAACAAACCAGCGGCTACAGAACTACCTAAACAGAATTCACAGAAAGTTTAGTCCCAGCGTGGCGTGTGTCGACGCCGCGCAAGCAATTGTTGCCCCGCTCCACGATAACTCTGTGCCCTATCAACGTGCGGTGCGGTTAATGAGCTAACGCGGCCAGATTATCGGGTCGTGGAAATGGTTATATAGGAGTTTCACTTATCTACCGTGGAAAGTTTGCCATATGAAATTCTGCACGAGACTAAGAGTTTTGCTTCTTATGGATATAATATGCACCGTGAATTGTCCAAGAATCCCTTGGCGACGGTATCGGCTTTCTGGTAGACACGCGATCGGACCATCGCCGAGGGATTCGAGAAACTTTCCTCTCCCGCATCGATTACTATTTACCTCCAGAGTCGTCTTTGAGGTCTGGTTGAACGGTGGTCGCGCTAATAGCCAGAACTGTTTTATGCTGAAGACACTGGCCGCCCACCGGCACGTACTCTATCTGACACTCGCACCTCGACTCCCCGTTCGGCGTTAGCTGAACGCATCTTTCGTTGCGACCGCATTGCTCGTCCGCCTTGCTCACGTCGCACCGTCTAGTCTGATTCGATTCAGTGTTCGCTGAAAAAAACCTGAACGGTTGAAACCTGTCGGGGCTCCGACTACAATCGGAAAAGCTCCCGGTGTGTGTGTGTGTGTGTGTGTGACTCGGGACACGAGCGAGACTCCGTGAACTCGACGTTTAATCGCGAATCGAGTCGGTGTTACGACACGAGGCGTGTGTATATCTATCGCCTCCGAGTCGAACACTAATCATTCATCCGTTTTTTCTTGACCGAATGTTGTCCCGTGTTGGCAGTAAATTATTCTTGTTCGCGTAGGATAATTCTCGAGCGAACAGCTCGTGACAGCCGCGTCCGAGAATCTACCAGTAACGAAATAACGTTGAATCGGTTGACGCACAAATTGAAAGCGGGGGACAGAAAAAAGCCCTTTCCAGTTAATTCGTCCAAGTGAAGGTTAATAGATACGGGTGGGTATCAGTGAGGATGGTCGGACAATGGATCGCTCACGAGGGTTCACGCAGCAACGCGCGATAACCGGCATTCGTGAGCACGTCTAAGCACAATCAACAGGATTGAGTAGGACGGAACGATGTACGGAAACAAAGAGATCATTTTATCAGCGCACTGCTTCGTTTCATTGATCGTTATTGATCGATTCGTCTCGCGAGCCCGATTTCCTGATAGGATATCTCTCTCCCTCTCTATCGGTATTGCGATCGCTGAACAACGGGTTTCTTAATTGTCCACAGTGTTTGTTATCTGTTGGTTTATCAGGCTCGTCAGCGTTCCACGCTTGGTTTTTCGTTGACGTCGAACAAAGGAGCACGAAGAAGCGTCTCCCGTACCCCGTGCACGCGGTATTTTTGCGACTCTATCGGCACCGTGCGAGCCGAGATTGGCTGAATCAGTTAATTGAGACGAATTCATTTTATCAGACAGAATACAGGGGTTAACTAAACCGAGGTTCGGTCAAGCAAATTAGAGGAGTTGCTTTTGATTCGTGTCTGGTGTATCGCATCGATTCGATAAACAACCATTGCTGCGCAATCCACTCGAATCGACGAACGAAATCCCACGACGCTACGGTAGGTAAGAATAACGTCGCGATGCCATGATTTCGGAACAACGATCAATTCAAACGGTTAATACGAGCCGATGAACACTCGCGCGATAACGTCGAGGAATCGTACATAGAGTATCAAACAATGAGTCTTTTCATACAGTTTAAGCGACGTTCGTTCATTCGGTCGCGCTTTTACATATTCAAGAACGCACGAATCTTGAATATTCCTTCGCGTCGAAGCGCTAACAAGTCCCCGGACCAAACCGAGAGAAATTACATAACTATATATATATATATATATATATATATATATATATATATGTATATCTTCTGCTCCGAGTAGAATGTTGCACCACGGTCGGGCACACAAATTACGCAACTATCTTCCTTGAGAGGCGGAATACAATATTTGCACGCGAACCACACGTAACTGCTACCCGATACAAAACTGTTTCACTGGATAGAATTACCTTAACGATTAATGCAACAACCGTGAGAAAATGTTCGTTCGACGCACTAAATATTAATAAAATATATCCCCAGAAAATACATACATTGCCTCCTCGACTTTCGAAGGATTCGTAAAGCGCGCAAATTTGCCCGATTAATCGTAAAAAGAAAACGGATCGCCATGGTCACGAGGTGCCAAAGGCTAGTGGATTTTGTTATCGCGTTGACTCATCTCGTTCATTACGAACAAAACTTTGAACGGCCATGTCGAACGGATGAGTAAAAGGTCGCGTGAACACGCCTCGTGAAGGCAGCGCAATCAACTTCCTTGTTAAGCAACGCAAAATTTTCCATTTTTTCTTTTTTGTTGCGTAAATCATAGCATTCCCCGGTATTTGCAAAACTTTTTTCAACGAATCATTCGGTATTTATTCGTAGCTACGTATTTCCAACGCTTCTCCGGTCGCGTCAACCTGATTATCAGCTGTTTCCTCTACGAATGCAGATACTTGTGAGTCCGCTTCCTTGAATTCAATAATTAATTGTACTTTTACTTTACCAGTCACTGGTAATTCCACCACCGTCAGCCTTTTTTCCTACTTGACTACAGCAAAACTCTTTGGCTTCTGGCGTGTTCTTAGAATAGTTTTTTACACAAAACTCGGATCAATCGACAAATACGAGATCAATTATTATGGAGCAGTTACATGTAGTCGTTGAAATCGTTTATCATGTTCCAATGCACGATATCTGTAAGGTCGACCGAGCAGCTTAGACACAAATAGAGGAGGAACGCGTAAAGTATATACGCGATATGTATGGGCAATGTATGTAGTACCGAGAAACGGAGAACCAGAGAGGGCTCAATTTCTGGACCAGAAGAATACCAAGAGGAGAAGAGACACACGATGGAGACAGTAGGAGTGAGTGAGTACCAGAGAAAGAATGAGAGAGAGGAGGGAGAGGCACAGAGTAAAGTACAGGGGAGAAAGAAGAAGAGCGAGCAACAGAAGGAAAGAGGGGCAACGGGGAAGGGAGAAAAAGCGGAAGAAGACTATTGTGGCCTTAGTAGGGGTGACCTCAAATGGTTCGGACGAACGAAGCAATTTTGGGCACGGCTGATACGCGGTGAATAGACTCGGGAATTTACTGCCAAATAGAACAACGTATCCGTCGTCGTCGTCGTCGTCGTCGTCGTCGTGATCACGGAATCGGTGCTTACCTGCATGACTGAATGACGCTAGAAAAAGAACCGCCACGATGAGATAGCAGAACACGTCGACTCGAACGTTTCGCATTTTCCTTTCTTCCTTCCTGTCTGCCTACCTTCCTTCTGTGCTATCGCCTCGTGCACGGTTCACGGATCACATAATAAACGAGTCGACCGATTCTTTCGAGGAGCACTTACTCGCGAGTCGGTCCGTTTACGTCGCTCGAGAAAAAACCGTACGGTTGATCCCGCGATGAGGTACCTGGACGACGACAACACGCGTCACCCTCTCGTCGACGACACGTTCGGCTTAATGAGCTACAGTCGATTCGCGGGAAGATCAACAGGCGCGCGTGAACCGGCTCATCGCCGAACGGCCCGGCCGTCACCACTTTTGACAGATAAATGCTAGGCCGCGCCGCCGTCGAACGCGTTCAATCATCTGTTATTAAACGACCATTTGCTACTATCGAAGCCAATTGCTCCTGCTGGTCGACCAATCGAAAACGCTGCCCATCTTTCGATTCTGTTTCGAGATATATCGAACACGGGGAATACGCGTGCGCCTACGACTGGCGCCACGCTTAAAATTTGAACACGCGATTCTTCTTCCCTACCCGTGTCGTTCTCCTTGAAATCTTAGAAAGTCGCGGAAATTCGCGAAAGCTATGACGTCGAGCGAACCAAACCGTAACTTATACGTACTCTATATTTTCACTCTCCACTCTTGTACCAATCTTTTTGTTATGTTTGTATACTGAATGATCGTGTTCGCGAAACATGTCTTTCGCGAAAGCTCCCGAAGGATGCCAAAGATTTTCCAGCGACGATTCTCGGGACGCGATTCAATGGTTCGCCGAAAGTAGTTTTATTTTTGGAGTAGGTATCCATGCCGGTAGTTCGTTTTTTATCTGCTAGATAACACTAGCAGCTGTCTGGCGGAAATCGATTACTATACAGTGTATTTTTAAAAAGTAGAACCTCCACTCGGTCGAGCAACTTTTCTGCATTTCTGCAAAAGTGCACGGGCTCGTTGAACTTTGCGAAACGTTCGAACGCCGGGACTAATGTGTTCCGCCGTCCGCGGGCTTCGATGCGTTCGTCGCACGATTCGGAATCCAAACTTTTTCTGTATTTATAAATACAAGCTTAACAAACGAAACGCGGCGGATAGGTGTACGATTACAGGTCCTTGAAACGTAGTTGCGATGACAGCGGCACGTGTCATGGCGAGTAGTGTTGTCGTGAACGAAAGTAACGTACTGTGAGTGGCTCACACAAAATCAGACTGCTGATCAATTACAATAGTCGAGATGAGGGAAGACACGGTGCTGAGTTTAAAGTGGCACAGTTTCCCATCCCATTTAGCGGTTTCCCTCGATACATGCTATGAGAAGCAACAGTTTGTAGATCTTTCGCTTGTGTGCAAAGACGGGACAATTTTGAAATGTCATAAAATGGTATTAGCCAATTCGAGCTCGTTCTTCCGGCGTCTGCTCGTCGCGAACGATCATCCTCATCCCATGATCATCCTTCACGACGTCGAGGCGGACGAGCTAAAGACTATCATAAACTTTATGTACTGCGGCGAGATACAAGTGGTTCAGAGTGAGGTTAGACGGTTGTTGAAGCTCGCCGAAATTTTAGAAGTGACTGGACTCAGACACATTCAGACTTCCGTTTTGGTGGGAGAGTCGAACGACACGTCTCACGATGAACCCAGAAAAACGGCTACGGTAGCCAAATTGAAAATCGAGGAGCCCAAAGCATTGCCCACTAAACCTGTACCTGAACATGACCCCAATGCTAGATCTCAGAACAAAACGACCTGTCCAACTGCCAGGTTTCTTTCATCCACTCATCCCCACAAAGGTGGAGTTAAGTTGCCTCAAGAGATTACCAAAAAGGGTGAAGAAAGTGCAGTTAATTTATTGAGTCAACGATTGGAGACCGGTAGATCCGGTATCAGTATTGTAGATGTCAACGACATGCCAAGCACGAGTAGAGGAATTCCCAACCCACTTCCTCAAAAAAGAAAAGATCCTTCTGACAATGTTATCAGCTGGCCCAGAATCTTATCCGCGATATCCAAAGATCAACCTTTGCCCTTGAAAAAATTGTGTATCATGGATGAAGTTGAAATTACACTTGGGAAACCTCCCATGGTTCCTCAAGATACTAAGAAAATTGAACCTTTGGACAAAAGAAAACAAGAGACTAATTTTGAAGAGAATCAAACCATGAACTGCGCTGTGTACATAAAAGATGAAGTAGATATATCTCCTGAGATAGAAGAGGATGAATACATGGATCCCCTTGAAGTTGAAGAGCTTGAGAATGAAAGTCCAGAGACTATTATGGGCTCTTCCCAAAGATTTTCTTACACAAACATTGATCAAACCTTTAACTCAAGATCCCTTCCAGAATTTCCACCAAGAAAGGGATCCAATGGTTAATAAATGAAATAAAGAAAACTGAGACAATTAATACATGTTAATAAAAATAATGCTTAGACTGAATAAAATCTTTTTTGCAATTAAAAATTTTTCTTTAACAAATCAAATTTTCGAAAGATGTAAACATGTATGCGTTAAGCATAGTTTATCACCTTATTTGTTACACAACCCTACTTATTTTCTAATAAACCAGTTCAATCTACATACATTAGACTGTTTATTCCTATTAATGAAAATTTCACTACTGTGTTGATAGTATAATATAGAGGTTTTGCTATAACTACACAATTTATAACACTATACCATATGTTTCTATGGAAACCTGTACCGATTAGACAGCCTCAAACATAATCAACTCAGTATCTCTAATGTTTTTTGTCAAATATTCTAAGAGACATGACTGAGACATTGGGAAACGTTGAAATGCAAGACAAAATAACGAAAGGTCAAAAAATTATGGACGACTTAACAATTGATAAACGAGTAACAGAGGAGGAGTTTCAGAATTTCATGCATCGCGTTACAGAAGTCGGTAAGTAAATAATCCGTTTCCACTATAAAAGAATTATTCATGTATCGTGTTGTTTAAGAGAAAATCGTGAAGAAATTGGCGTCGGACGATCCCGAAGAACAAAAGCACGGTCAAATTTTGGCGGATGAGATGTTGGAGACAAAATCAGAAACGTTCGTTTCCGAAGACTGTGAACTAAAAGTAAAATCTAGTCGAACGGTGATTAACAAATCTACTACAAATGAAACTAACAACAGAGAGCAAATGTCACAAGGTATACATGGCTATTGCACTTTCTTTATTTTACGTATTAATTATTGATCTAAGTATTTAATTTCGGTTGCACAGAAGCATTTATGAGAAGCATAGAAAAAGATGCGAAAGAGAGAGCGGAAGATCGAAGAATTAGAAACGAACGAGCGGAAACGTTGAAAAGAATTGGAAACGGGGCATTTAAAGAGGGAAGTTATGAAAAGGCTGTAACTTATTACACTAAAGCGTTGGAGCAACGAAAGGACTCGTCCGTGTTGTGGAATAACAGGGCTTTGTCTTATATACAGCTTGGATTATTCGAAAAAGCTTTAGCCGATTGTGAATGGGCTCTAAAAGTTCACAACGCAAATATGAAAGCCCTCTTAAATAGCGCTAGATGTTACAAGCATCTTGGGGACAAGATCAAATACAAAGAATACATTCAATTAGCCAGAGAAAGAAATCCACGCTTCGATAAATTTATTGATGGTATATACTTAATGTTTTAACATTTGAAACATTTCTATTATAATTATGTTATCGTTAAGGCTTTTTTTTTACAGAATTCGAAGAAAATATGGACACAAGCATCGATTACCAGGTCTGATCCAATACGACCTAACTTAATACATATAGTAATTAACAATAGAAATATTTCTCATGTACTATGTATATTTCATTTGCAATAATCTAAAAGGCATTCAACCAATATCAAGATGAACTTATTTTTGTTGCATTACCCTCTTTTATCTCAGACAGAGACCTAGGCTCATGCAGAAAAACTGTACACTCAATGCCCTGAAAGAAATTATTACTTAAGTTATTTTAGTCTTTTATGCTTTGGAATATATGTACCTATACCTGCATGCGTGCTGCCCTCACAAATCCTTCATTTGCAGACACAGTAATACTTTTCATATTTTCACCAGTTGCAAAAACTAGTCTAGATCTGTCTTTAATTTTACCACCCAAGCTTAGCCTCTCCATAATTCTGCCTGTAGGTAGGTCATGGACTATCCGAACCCTATTCATTAATTCTTTTGCTCGAAGAGTCTCTTTGGGACCACCGATAACATCAATGATGTTCATAAAATTTTCATAAGCAGTTTGGCATACAATGAGTTCTTTATCCTCGAACAGTTTCTCTAGAATTGGTTTTGCTGGACATTTTCTCTCCATTTCTGCTTGCTGAGTAAGCAACGGTTCTCTATAAATAAAATGATCATACCCATTGGTCATGTTTGTAACATAAGCCAACAGGGTGGACACATCCAAATTAAGAATGTTTATTTCAGTTGCAAAAGGGGAGGTATTTAAGGTTTCCAAATCCGAATTGTTAACCTTATTACATCCATCCGAAGACCCGTTTAGAGACCCTAATGTACACATCCATGTAGAGAATTTGTCATCTACTTCTACACCCAGAACAATAGATGCAACATTAGGTACTTTTCTTTGCTACTGTAAATGTTTATGCATTCACGCTATTAGAAAAAAATGTATACCATGTGTATCTATGGCCTTTTCATCTTCACACTGTATTCTGTCGCCTTCAACAATTACTCCCATGTGTTCCATGCGTGTGGCTAATGGTACTTCTATGCCATAAGCAAAATGAAACACTACATCCGGTGGTCTATAAAGATGTGGATAATATTTGGCACATTGCAAGAAATACATTGCTTGATCTAGCACAGATTTTTGCCCGTATTCTCCATTTCCCATTGAAATTAAGGTAAGCGCTTTGGCATTTCTGGCAATAACTTTCACCCAAGATGCCCCACCGTTGCATACAATATCAACTTCTAACCGTGATTTTTTATGTTTAAATGGTTTCATAACATTGGTGGGTTCGCTGGCACAGAACAGTCGTGCCGCAATGGCATTTAAATGAATTAGATTTGTGCTTTGCAGATGTTCCTTTTTTACATTCCCTGTAGTTTGTACCTTTGTGAAAATAGCGTATAATTATAATTCTGTTATTATTAATCCAAATGTGTCTAACAGCGATTTAAAGTGCAACAAAACATTTTCTTTCTAATACGAGGAAACGTACCTTTTCTAAAAATCTAATCTCTTGTTGAAACTTTCGTATGAGTTTTTCAACTCCATCGATCTTCCCCACGAGTTTCAGTCGATCTATCGTGGCTTTGCCATTGTGAATTTTTTCTTTAAGACATTTCAGAAGCTCAGTCGTTTCCTCCATACTTTTCAGTCAAACGATACTAGAGAGTTTGGCCATGGAAAATCGTCTTTTCCTTCGGCTGTTCGTACAATTTTGGATAGTCCACGATCGACGAACGTAGTGTTAGCGGCCATCTTGCATCACAGTGCAATATCGCGTAATGTCGTCGGGTCGCTTGTCAAACTCGTCCATTAACCTCACAAACTTTTCTATTTCAACGAATAATTAACAGTCAAGGGCAATACATGAATGGTAATGATACCGTGTTCCAAAGAAACATGCGAAGTGCAAAACGACGCCCGGTAAAATAATTCGCGCGCGTACAGGTATCGAAAACAAGACTTGTAATCACATCACAATTATCGCACGCTGTCAACTTTTCTCTGACAATAATAGAGAATACCGGTATATTTACGCTACAAAATGTCCAGCGCGAAAATCATCGAAAATCCAGAAATACCGGGTAAGTCTCTCTCTTCCTAGGAAATAATATTCATCTTCATTGATTCACGTTGTTGGGGACGTCTGCCCTGCCGTGAATCTGCTATCAAAATATACGTGAATTCGTAAATCTTCGTGTTCATCGACCGTGAGAAATATATGATATTCGTTAGAGTGTCTTTAAAACGATCCAGAATCCAGAGTATATATGTTCTCGAACGAGATAACGTAGTTTCGCAAGATCGAAAACATCCTATTTATGTATTCGTGGTGGGTCCCATCGTAAATAGCCGGATGCGACATATAGCACGTCTACATCAACCAATTATCGAAACAATTACTCAAAGAATCCAACTATCCCGACCTACGTCAGACGTATAACACGCAAAGTCAAGTTATTTCATAGACATTCCTCGCATCGCTGTCAAGTTTCATTGAATATTTGACTGTTGAAATCAGCTGATATCTTAAAATACAAAAATGACAGACACGTATATACTGGCGCAAGTACAGTGTCTACTCGCTTACCTTTTCCCCTTGCATATTTTTTAAAGCTTCTTAAACAAACAATTTCCAAAACCATCGCGACAAATTAATTACCGATGCAAAGAGGAATAGTCGAACCGGTTCGTTTTATGCTTAGATACACGAACGTATCAGCGCGTGATACGTTACCATTTCAACTAGAAACGTATTTATTTATGGTACAAGTCTTACGAGAGTTGTACCAATCATTATTATCATTTGTTTCATTCGGTTTCGCGTAATATCAATTTTTCTTTTAATTCGATCCTCTAAATTTCCTCCGTTTATCTCGATCGCGGGCGCTAAAGTAACGTTGTCGGTCCTGAAGTGCACTGTGCAGTCGATAAGTAGAGACGGCATCGAACATGTCACGATGAATGTCGAAACATCTTGGAATACACGTCCGAATATCATATGTGTACACTTAAAAAGACAACACCGGCATTTGGAAATCGAATCGAACACTATCGGAGTATACGTACAAGTGTTACACGAGTAGCGAAGGAAACAATGGCTGCACGATAAAGCACGCGTTGAACTTGATCCTGCTGCTATCGATAAGCGAACCGTATGTATCTTGAGTGTTACGAATAGAAATGGGTTATAATACATTACAGGCTTCGTGTCGGGTGCGCTGTTCGAAATTACCGAAATCAGTATTCGTGTAGCGCGCGTAATTAAATCCCGCCTCAGAGCAAATTACATCGACACCGCATCTTATCTTGTCTTGCCGATATTTATGCTGGTGCTTTATCGCTATTTCTCATCCGCTATTTTATCCGCTATACATTTTCATGCATAGTCCGACCATGCTTAAACTGTCCGAGCTTTTTATCGCCATCATAAATCTAACGCGTGAGCATAAACATTTGTCATTCATCCCCTCCGTATCATTTCCAGAATGCTTCCCGAATTCTATTATTACTATTAGTATTATTGTTATTCAAAAAATATTCCCTAGCTTATACGTCGGGTGAATTCCGCGAATCGATACGAAAGATCTTTACGATCTACTAGGGTATAGTTCTCCGGTTGGCTATTACTCTTTTCTAAGCAAATGTAGAGAAGAAGAAAAAACTCGATAGAAAATCTTAGGTGCTATTAGACGCGTGTCGTAAAGTATTCAATTTTCGACATTGCCCATTGTAACGCTGCAAAATGATAAACGACGATGTTCATTTTTCCGACCTTCCATTGAACGAACAGTCAAAACAACAATCTTATCCCTGCTTGGGTGCTTAGAATCAATCTATACTCTGTACGATTCAGGATTAGAATGTTTCCTACCTCCGCCACCGCCACCACTTCCTTCGGTTGCATCGCCGAACACCAACAACAATGTACAGAATTCAACGGAACAACAACAGCAAGAAGCGAACACAGTGGAAACGATGGCGAGCGGTTGTCCAGGCAGCGGAACCCCGCCAGCCCTGACAACCCCGCCGCCGCCGCCGACGACGACGATTCAAGCAGCGGTTGCACCATTTCCAAATGTTTCCTTAGCACCGGCGTTCATGATGCACCCGACGATGCACCCACAAGCACCTGGACAACCGTCTACACCCTGGTGGATACCCACGGACGCGGACACGTCGGATATTTACGCTCGATGGTACGACACGACCTACAAGGCGGCGGCAGCCGTCGCGGTGGTCGCGACCCCAACGATCCAAGTCGCCGGGAAATCGAAGAACAAGCATCAGAAACGCAAGAGCGAGTTCATCGATCCCGCGCAAGATGCAGGTAATTAGAAAACCTTTCGTTGCTGTTTAGCCACGAGCACGAAAAGGATAGACTCTTCTCCATGCTCGTTCCCTCAACGATGTGGCATCGTATTGCCATTGAGAAATCGGAATCCAGATTCCTATGGCAGCTTAGCTAATTAAAGATTGATTTATGTTTTCGATTTCGCAGAGAAAGTTGCGAGCGCCCAGAGGGAACTGTCTGCGCTAATGAAACCGTTGAAATGCGATCTGTGCAACGCAGTTGTAAGGCTCGATCACTTTAATCGATGAAAATACATATGCCACGTAGATCCGCCTGTTGAATTCGCTCTCCTGTGTCGCGTCTACCCAAGCCCAGGCGAGTACACAAACGCGCGGAGGACTTAAGAACGAATGTGCTTTTTAGATGAACTCGACGTTGCAAGCTAAGTTACATTACGACGGGAAGCCGCATCAGAAGAAGGTGTCGATGTTTCTGAATCAGAGCGTCAAGAAGCAGAAGACCGAGGACGGTCAAGTCAGTAGCACGACCAACGATTGGCAGAACTATTGCGACGTGAGTATCCGGGAAACTTGTGTTCGATCGTTCGAAACCGACCGAGGATCCGTGACCTGTGTGTGGGGCCTGATACCGCGTCTTTTTTTCTGTTCACAGACCTGCAAGACATGGTTCACGTCGCAAACGGACGCGACGCAACACTACGCCGGCAAAAAGCACATTAGAGCGGCAAACGGTGGACGTCGTGCGAGGTACAGAGATGCGTATACTTGTCTGTAATTATTTCTTAGAGAGATACCCGTGTCAGCCAAGTTCATCATACCAGAGCGTTGAATTCTGCAGGCCGTCGAAGAAGTCGCAAAGTCAAAGTCAGTACAATCAAATAGATCTTACGGGCCGATTCGGGATTGGAGTGGCTTTTCAGGCGGAAGTGCAATCTCCCGCGACGACGCAACCGGTTGTACCCGACGATACCGCTGCGTCGGTCCCGGCCCCGCCAACGGGGCCCATCTACACGCCGCCGCCTTATCCGACGCCGTTGCGTTGCGATTTGTGCGGAGTCTCGGCTAATCGGCAGGACCAATTAGAAACGCACAAGCGCGGGGCCAGACACTTGAGAATGCTCAGGTTGAACGGATTGCCTGTCCCCGAGTCCGGTAAGTGTGAACCAAACGATTACAAACATACGGGACTTGTCGCAAGAATCAACGTTTATCCAAGCTGATTATTTTTCAGCAACCGAGAACGAGATGACCCCCACCACGCCTGGACCTATAGACTACTCCATCTATCGAACACCGTCGGGTAATATTAACATTCCTCGTACAAAGTACATACGACGTATCGTACGATCGAATTAACAACACTGTCTTGATTCCAGGTCAATATTATTGCGCGCCCTGCAATCTCTCGTTAAATTCCGAGAGTATGTTCGCCCAACACGTGGACAGCAAAAAACACAAAAACCAGTCAAATCCAAAGTCTCCGTCGAATGCGGCGGTTGTGTCGAAAAAGGCCAGATTCAAGAAGAAATAAGACCACGAGGACGGATGTACACGTTACTTCGCCTGTCCATTGTTTTCACTGAACTCTTATCCCACATTTTCCCAGTTGTACGGACGTATTGTGGTTGCGCCGAAAGAACGCGCAACGGTCTATCTGGAGAAACGAAATAAAACTCTTGTTCGATACCAGACGCGTAACAATATTCACTCAACCCCCGCCCCCTCCCCGAGGCATTCACGAGAGCGGTGAGAAAACGTTGCCGGAGATGCGCCGCGAGACGCGACGGAGATTACGAATTAATGCGAAGATAGATCCGATCGTCGCGCGACTGATGGGAAAGATAAGTCTGTTAGTCCGCGAGGAGCGTATTTAAATTAAATACCGATTACCTCTAAATTCGATTTCCCGTAAACCCGAACCGTTATTTAGACGGTAGCTCGTTAAACATCTCTCGGAGGCAACGCGACTAATCGGCCACATTTATTCAATTATGAAACCATTAACTCGAACGCTCCGTGCAGCGTCGCGTCGCGTCGCCCTCTCGATTCGCGAAATCGTACGCGCGTGCATACGAGCACGCGTTTATCGCGTCCAAGTGAAATTTATGCGTCGTTCGGTCTCGGCCTTCCACGGAATTTATGGCCAAGCGAACCCGCCACGCCGAGCCCTCCTCTATTAATTACCTTCTTAGACACGTATGACGGATCAACCGTTTTCAGCCTGTTTTTACTGTCACCTTCCCCGCGATGAATATATCTTTTGACAGCGGAAACCAAATAAAAATGTCGGTGTATAAAGCATGAATCAACCGACCGAGAACCACCATCGGTGGCGCTCGGTTCACGGATAACCAAAAACGGCAATAGGAAGCGTAAAAACACGATACAATTCCGGAAGAAGAACGGACCAGTTGCCTGGCGAACGAAGTCGATGGATACCGTATTTCGAGGGGTAGGGGAGAATAAAATTAGTCGCTGTTGGGATCGTGGACGGAACGAATTCTTCGTAAAAATTTCATGAGTAGCTCGAAGCTATCAAAAGAAGACCAAATGCCTATGTGGCACAGAGGTCTCGTGTCCTGAAAATTCCTTAGGAGCCGTGTTCCCCCTCCCCTCCTCTTCCTACTCGGTCTGCATTCCGCTGATTTTCTAACAAACTCGCGCCGCGGTAATTTAGCGGCCCAACTATTTTCTTCTGGCGCTTCTTTTTTAGCTTTCCGTCCCGAAGAGCTTCAACTCCCGCTATTCCACCAACCGAGCTAGAGATTAGGATCGTCCTCGCCACGGACTTGTAGATCGTTGGTTTATACCTGCGCTTCGGATTTTTATGACCCCCAGGTTCCACGTTTAACGTGACCCCTCCTTTTTATTCCTCGCAGCGTCCACCTCCCACTCCACGACATCATCGAAATCCCTTTTCCATCTTCCCGTCTTCTTTCTTATATATCTGCGCGTACTACACACACGCGCCACTATTTCTTTCCGTTCGTGTTGCCCCCTTACGCTTATATACGCGTCCGTACACCGTTCATTTTGCGCAATATATTAGCCGGAAATGGCGAACACATTGAGAGGGGCGGAGCGAGGATGAGAAAGAGAGAGATAGAGAGATACCTACAGTAACAAACTTTTTTGGAATTAAGCGTGGATCGAGAAGAACGGGAGAGGGATCCAGAGATAAACGAGAATACACTAACACAATGGCGAGCGAGTGAGAGACGATCGATTCGTCATGCGGCCAGGTGTAATGCGCGTAAAAACTTATTAATCATCGCGCGTCCGCTCCGAAATTCGGTGGAATTCCTCCCGATGACTGGAGAGAATTTCTGAGAACCTCTCGAACCATCGTGGAGAGCCATCTCCTTCACCTGCGGTGGGGTAGCCCGGCACCATGACCGGTACGGTAGAACGAAACAGATCAAACGATCGATACACATTCAAGCTCGGCTAGACATTTAGATCGTGTAGCCGGTACGATTCACAGGGGATCTCTTAACTAGTCCGAGCCGAGAGCATCGCTGCCTTCATTTTCTGATACATGAAATCTTTCCAATATCGGCACTTTGCTCGGGGGATAATAAATTTTCTCTTGCGGCGAAGTAAATAACCCATAGGAACGTATAAGAGACCGACGACGTGTAATGCTTACGATCGGTGGTTATGAAGTTATTCGCGCAGAAATCCTCTTCCGTGGTCGCGTGGATCCACTTTATTAGCAGAACGTATCGATCATCGTATCGTCCCGGATAGTGAGCACCGCAGCACCTAAGATACCGATCAATGGTGCAACTGATCGAAGGTAGGCGCATTCGTTATTCGCCAGGGAGGAGCAAACGATTCATTACAAATTCATGCGCGTGCCTTCATTTATTCAAAATAAACTCATAAATTTGAAAGAATACCCACAACGAGCGGGTACTAATTAAATGTTCTATTGACAATTCCCCCAAGAATCGGGGACTCGTTTAAAGTAAAAGAGAATGGTAGTTTCCCTCGGACAACTCTAATGGCTCGGACCCTCGAGCCCCCCCCCCCACCCTGCTACCAAAGGCGCTTGCGAATTTTCTTTTCGCGCGAACCTTCATTTCTAATTCCGCTAACGAACGGCTAACCGAGTTAGCGCGAGAAACGGTACCTCTACCTAGCGGGCAAGAGCAGCCGCTCCTTTGTCTCGCCGAATCCATTGTTCCAGCCGAGAGTATGAATTGGTAAAAAAAAAACAAAAAAAAAACAACCTCTGGGAGGCCAGGGCGGCTGAACGAACGCGAACGCGAGGATTTCTTTTCTGTCCCGTTCGCCAGCCCTCGGACAAATTCGTACAATTATTTCTCGATTAGGAGAGATCGTTGAACGTACCAGCGGGGAGCTACGGACCCGGGTCAGATTGCCCCGGCTGTATTACGGAGAGAAAGAGAAAGAGAGCAACGGAGGAGTGGAGGAAGAAAAGAGGGATCCTGCGTGGTCCGCTTAATCGCGGAAATTTCGCGGGACGTCGCAACACCAGCTTTAATAAGACGTTTTTGCGAATACCCCCGCTGGAAAAGGGTAACAGTCGGCGCGACGAGGACGCGGCAAGACCGGCCCCCAGGAGGAAGACGAATAAAACAAAAGGGAATAAAAAGCGATCGGGCGCATCTCGGTGGGGCTGACCTTGCAGGTCTTCACGGGCCACCAATGTAGACCGACAAGAAAATAGAAAATCGTGCTGCTCCTAAATGCGGGCGGTGTGATGTCATGCGGAAATAGCCATCCGTCCCGTCCGTCTATGCTTACAGCCGCCGCCGCCACCACTGCCAATGCGCGACAGAGAAAGGGGAACGGAGGGATCTTGATCGTTCGACCGATTACCTCGTTACTAGGCTTCCAAAGAGCCGATAGATCAGCGATTGCAAAGCAAAAATCGTTCGCTTTGGTCGTGTCGAAATACGAACAATTAAGATAGATATAACGACCAGCCTCGGACGTTCTGTTTTTAATTAGAACAATCGATTTTTGTTCCTCGGTCGATGAAAATGTTGTCGGGCCGATAAAGCTCAAGTTATAAGACTGATCGGAACAGCATCCGAGCGATTATTCTTTAATTTTAAACGGGCCCGTCTGGCGCCGTCGTCCGGACGACCATCTGGTATCTATAAGAGAGACTGCAGTCCCTTCGAGTCTCGGAGATGATCGAGAAAAATTATGGTTCCGAATAAGGGTCCGCTAATACGTGAAATCGTGGCAAATTTATACCACCGTTTTTTTGCCAAGTATTCATAGCAATTTGCAATGCAGAATCGTTAAAATCGTTTTCGACTACACACCCGAGCGATCTCATTGTCGGTGACCAGACAACGGCGAAGTAATTCTGAAGTATTAATGGAGCTCGACGGATTTCAGTGTTCTCTGGGACCACTCGGGGATCTGACGGGTCCGTGATGGTCCCCGGAGACCACCGAGAAGTCGTTGAGAAGTTGCGATGGACCTTGTGAACGGTTCCGATGATTTGAAAGAGGTTCGTATAATCTTGGTGGCCCGTGAGAACCACTGAGGTTCCCCCAAGGGCCTTTTGTGGGTACTAAAAGGTTTTCGGTGGCTGCTCGAGTCATATGCAACAAAACTACACGCGCGTAATCGCATACATGCAACAGATAATCGCAAAACGCTTCTTCGGGCCATTTATTGACCAACTCTACAAACAATTCTGATCATTTATGGTAGGCCGATTATCAGGACCCATATTACCTGCTCCCATGATCTCTCGATTTTTATTAACATAACTATTAAGGTATTTAGTCCAAATTTTAATGTAATTGTAAAAAATAACAAAACTATCGATGGACTGGACTTAACATGTTGTTACAATATGAGTGACGTCATGGTGATGTATAAAAGCAAATGCACCGTAAAAAGAAGCAATAAGCGACTTACCAATCGAAGACCGGACAATAGAGTTACGTAGAATTCACCTTCATCTGCAATTTACTTCCGCTCTGAGGATCGATGAGATATAAATGTTTGTAGAATTGCGATAACCATTGTTCGCGTAGTGGTTCCCCTTTGACGCCTGCATTCTTCTTGAAAATGTACCGGCACTTTGACACTCGAGTTATTGGTGTTATTCGCGAAACTTTCTTTAACCGTACATTTTGCGGTTCATATTAATCCCGAATTGTTTATAAGCTTAAATCCTTTTCGTACAAACGGTCGTTTAACAAGTTGTCAAGGCAAATCTCGCGTTCACAGATCACCAAGCTAGACTATTCACGACACGAACAATTCTGCACTAGTAAACGTAACAAAAATCCACACAAAATGTCAACGAACATTCACTTTGTTTGTATATAATCGGCGAGTACCACGTTATTACGTTAATTACTTATTGCAACTATTCAACTGCAAACGACGCGAGGAGACGAACTGACGGCGGTTGAAGGACGCGGTCAAGACTACCGAGCACTACCGAGTTTGCAATAAATTACCCATACACCGTTTCGAGTTAATCACGTGATCATAAAAATCGACAAATCAGATACGAGTATGAAGTTTAGAGATGGTCACGTGATTGAAGTTGCAAGAATTTACCAAGAATGCATTTCGCGAGAGATCACGTGATTGAAGTTTCAAGAATTTACCCAGAATGCATTTCGCGAGAGATCACGTGACGTAAGCTGCCCGCGTTCGGAAAAGTAGTCGCATTTCGAAAGTAACAGACCTCTTATGAATCCTCGATAAATTTGAAAATTTTGTGCTACGCGGCTAGATACGTCGAAGAGTGATCGGTTAATAAGAAATAGATAATATTGCTTTGTCGAGTCATGCGCGTGAAGTCGTGAAATATTTAAAGGTCGATCAGATTTCACGCATACGTACGTACATATTATTTCATATCTCGTGACGGGTGTGCGACATTCGAGTTTACATAGTTCGGGACTTTGTGCTGCATTAAATTGTGACTTCTTTGGGAGCGTGACGCAAAGGAAAGGAGTCGGCAACGAAGAAAACCGGAGCCGATTTCGAACAATATTTCGCCGCTGCCGCCGCCGGCGAAAGTCACCAGAAATTCAAGTCAGGAACATCGCGGCCGAGTATGAGAACGGCCGATGTCATGCCGGCGGTGCGATCGCGCATGCGCGCGGCTTACACTTGACGGGCTCAAAAAATCAATGACCTCGCTCTGTCGTGGGTACGTGTTCGCGTCTTTATTACTTACAGGGCTGAGAAGTTTAAGAACGAATCGGTTGGGATCGTCGGCAGGGGAGGTCCAGGATCGAGGAACCGAGCAGTGTAAACGAGAGGACGAAAATCGCAGGTAGGAGCGAGGAGGAGAGGATCGATGAAAATGGACGGTGAGGGTGCAGCCCCGGTGGCGGCGCTGCTGTAACACGGCCGAATAGCGGTACGGTGAAACTAGCCGACCAAGCTGTTCGGCTCGCTTCGGCTCGCCGTTTCAGTTCGTGTCCTCTCGCTGCACACGACGGACGTGTTTGAACTCGGTGTCGCGTTTCGCGTTCTCTATACCGACAGCAAGAGAGGGAGAGAGAGAGAGAGAGAAGGAGAGAAAAAAAGGAGAACTGTTATCCTCGGTGAAACTGGCGCAAAGTATCGGCGCCATAATTCGGTGGTTTACGCGCGCGAAACGAGAAACTGTGTCGCGTTAATTAAAAGTACAGAGGGACGCGTGTCTCGCGAGAACGACGCACGAGGTCCCAGTGTTCCCGGCCGGTCCGCGATCAAGTTTCGTTTTAGTGACTTGTGTACTACGAGAAAAAGAAGTGGTGAACCTTGTGCGTGAATCTGTATCGAACCCGTCGTGTTCCGATCCACGCCGTGTACCGTGTTCCGAATAATCGAAGATCGATTCCCGTTTGGAACGCTGCTCGGTGAATCGTGCGGGAAGAGAGAGCGCGAAAGAAAGAAACGGAGAGAAAGAGCGAGATCGAGGGAGAAAGAGAGTGAGAGAGAAAGCGTGCATCGTAGCCGTCGCAGCCGCGGTGCACCGTCCGTCCACCTTTCGCGTTGCCGCGAGTGCACGGGATAAAATGGCGCTTGCTTTCGTCCGTGTGCCTCTATCGACCGTGACAAACAATCCGACGACGGATTCGCGTCGACGCCAGTCGCGACGTTTTTAAGCGGTTGAACATTTCGCGGCTCCGCTTTTCCCCTTTTCGTACCACCCTCGGCGCCCTTCTACCCCGTGTTCCCCTTGTTTCGGTGGGTACATTACACCTTTTTTTCCTGTCCGCGAATCGAAACACCGCGCGACACACACCGTTCGGATCAAGACACAACGTCGCTGGAGAAAGGAGATTTTATGCCGCGGTTCCTCGTCAGTTGTTGGAGCGGAATTTTGGAAGCTGAGAAACTGTCTTCGAATCGTATTCGAACTTCAAGGAAGGCGCCCCGCACATAGTTGGGTAAGTAAAATACATCTACCTTTTTATTTCTACGTATCATAGTCTTGGCAGGGTCTCGGGGTTCCTCGAAATGCGATACGTCGTTGTTTCGATGGAAAAACCCCGTCCAGGCTTTTGGGGTTATTGTTTACGCCAGGGTAGTTTGTGGTCGGAACAGCCGGCGAGGTCACGATAAATCTTGCCTCGAGGCGAACCAGCGACGGAGAAAATGTTCGTTTTCCGTTCGTTATCCGCGGGCTTACGACACACCAGAGATATTAACGATCCCAGTGAAAGGCATTGATTCGTTGAACCTCAGACTGTGTGCCGTGTCAGGAGCGTGGATTCCGTCCGAACAGGTTTGCCGTTTTACCCGCGTTACCTTCCCCGTCTCCCGTAACAACGCTTCTCGCCGTCGAATATTCGCAATCGCGTTCTTTCCAGCCGCGGCGCGCGTGCATGCGAAATCTCCTTTTCCACCTATTGAATTTTTACGAACCGATACACACTCGAGTCTGTCCTCGATCGTTGGCAAATCGTATCCCCCCCATTCCTGGAGAAACTATATTCCCAGTTCGTTGTTCGACGGTATATCGGGACAACGAATAGACTGAATTTAACAGAGGCGCGTTAATAAATATTCCGCGAAACATACTGCAATCGACAATGATAATCGGCAGCTGGCTCGTTTCTATCCGGTAATTAAGTTGTCGGATCAAAAGCCGAGCAAACCCACACGGTAAAAGGTGATTATGCCTTTGACGGTGGATCGAAAAGCTTCGGAATTTTATCTCGCGTCGAGCGAATCGGGCCAAAGAGAGAAAGAGAGAGAGAGAGAGAGAGAGAGAGAGAGAGAGAGAGAGAGAGAGAGAGACAGCAGATTTGTTTTCGGCGCCTGGTCCTTAGGCGAGTGTGTGTTTTTTTTACCTTTTAGTTTCCGCGATGGCGGTAAGTGCACGGGCCTGTCCGGCATTAACGATTCCGTAATTATGCAAATAAATCCAGAGGGGATTGGGGGTCGAGGACTATTTGAAAGTCCCCGAGTGACGGACACGCACATACGAAGCCAGTCGATGTTTACATAGGTAACGCGTGTGTGCACAGTCGGCTGAGAGTACACACGCGCTTTCGCACGCGCCTAAACGTGCCAAACGCGGCGCGGTTCGGCCGTGGGTACTCCTCGTAGCTGGACCGCGTTCGCTCGCTGGCTCGCTGGCTTACATACATGTACTACTCGGAAAATGACAGGCCATCGGTGGAGAACCGGCGTGTTTGAGCTCACCTCCTCGTGCAAATATTTTACGCGGGCAAACACTAGCCATGACGGATCATGCCCTCCTAGACGAACCAGACACGGGAAGACGACGGTGCTCGTACCCGGCTAAGAACGGGATTTCCTCCGGAATTTTGCGTAATCCCACCTCGCACAAAGGAGTTGCGAACGCGTCCCATTTCCATCAAGATATACACATACCACCTCATCGACTATCGTGAATCCATCAATTATTGAGTGGCGAAGGGGGGTTATCGATGCGTCGTTGCACACGAGTCTGGTTCCCTAGTGGCGCAATCAGATTCCATTGTCGACGGGAACAGGATACCTGTAGGAAACGTTTCCTGGCTCCGAAAGGGAATAGGTGATCAGGCCGGGTAGGGCAGGGCAGCAGGCTAGGACAGAGGATAGGAACAGGGAGGCCGAATGAATTTTCCTACGGCCAAGGATCGTCACGAATGGCGGTTTCGGGGTAGTTGATCGGTATCGCGGTTGACACGGCGTGGCCAGGTAGAATGGTAACTTTACGACAGTCCTGGCCGAGTGAAGAAAAAAAAAAGACAGCGGCAACCCCTGCGTCTTTCTACCTGTTGGGCACAGGTAGCGTGCTTCTAGTCCGCAGTTTACCTAAGCCCCGGTTTATCGAGTCCTTAGGACGTGAGGAAATTGTAGAAATCCCGCTTTCCGGACAATCCCTCCCGGACGTGCGCGTGCATCGCTGCTTTGGGAAGTGACACGGTTACGAATGGTCTAATTAACGATACGAGACGTTTCTTCGTCAATGCTCGTAGCAGCAGCAGCAGCAGCAGTAGCAGCATCGTACTTTGTTCGCATAATCTGAGAACGGAGGTTGCTCGTTCAAGCGGAGGAAGGCCGAGGCGCGAGTAATTTAATACGGCGATCGATGAGTCTTCGTCGTTAGAGCTTAATTTCATTTTCCAGGGTGCGAGCGCTCGCCGGAGACATTCATAGTAATTAGCCTCGATTCGAAGTTCCGTCTGAAAGCCGCTGAATCGTGGCATAGAATTTCTTGCTCTCTCTCTTCCGTTCTCTCTCTTTCATTGTCAGTATTACCTACCCACCGCCGGTGTCGTTCCTTTCTTTCGCGTGCACACGCGCGAGAAAATGAATCCCCGGCGTTTGTCTCTGCGTTCTCGCGCGACGCAATCCTCTTCCGTCGTCAGATCTTGTCCGATAATCGTCGAACCCGTTAGACGAAAACGAATCACACGCGGGGGTAAATGAGAGAAACGCTCGACCAAGAACAATTTCGCTCTCTCTGGTCGCGTGGGTAAAGCCGGACGTTCTCGAGGAGCAGCAATCTCTCTCTCTCTCTCTCTCTCTCTCTCTCTCTCTCTCTCTCTCTCTCTTTCCTGCTGGTGGAATCGAGAGGATTCGAGCGATTAATTATGATCGGCGGTATTATTAGAGGGGCGCGCGTAGCTCGACGAGCTTATCGATTCGAGCGCGTGTGTGCACGCGTGTCGGCGGGGCCCGTCGTTAGATACGCCGCGCTCGCGCGCGATTCAGAGATCGTGGTGTTCTGCGCATACTGGCGCGTAATTGCATCGTGAAAGTGTTACAAAGCGATTCACGTCGGCCTCTGTGGAAACGCGTCGCTCGATCGACCGGCCAGGCCGATCCGCGCCACACCGACAGATCCCAGATGGAAATAGTGAAAGTAGTGCAACCACCTGGCTCGTCCTTTGAAAACCACTTGTACCTACGTTACCCTACCTTTGCTCTCTTATGTGCTCGCGCTGATTTTTCTTTGGCTCGCTATCGGGTTACGCTATCAAGGGATCGAACTCTTTCCCAATCCCCGTCTGTTCCCAGATCGGCGGGGAAACACCGTTGCCTTTTATTCTTCCCTGGGAAACTATTAGCGGGATGGATTTCCCTGGAATTGGAGCGGAAACACACCCGTAGGTGCACCCATCGTTCCGTGACCCTAGACCCGAAGCATCGAGAGAGGACCCTCCGAAAAGTTTCGGGAAACAATGTCCAAACTTGCCGACAGGTCGATTCGAATCTCGCCTTTACGTTTCTAGCATAGGCCGGCGACAGGTCCTTCTGCTTTTGCGAGCGGTAATCTCGCCGTCGATCTGGGATCTAGGGTTACCTGGTCCCTGCATCTCTACTGTGTACTTAACAGAACCGTGTACGCGACTCATCTCGGAGGGGTATTATTATATTATCCGCAAGGTCGCATTTTGTCCCGGCCTGACCCGACACCGTTTTACACGTCAAATATACCAGAGAGAGACAGGCATCGTAGGATAAGGTCGCCCCGTTTCCACGCTTTTCGTACTCACCGTGGAAAATTCAATTTGACGCGCTGTACAGCTCCGCGAGAATCGATATCGCGTATCTGTATTCAAAAAGTTTCGATCGGCTTGCAGCCTCGTCTCTCGGATGTTCCCTTCGCCCTCGTCTTTCCATTTAACAAATTACAAGCTGGCCGGCACACGTGTAAGTTTCGCTACCGGAATCCTTAATGAGGCCCTCGCTCGGTCATTTCCATACTATCGGAGGATTTGATTCCAATTCGAATTGAAATCCTCGCGGAGACGATGGGAATTAATAATTGTGCGAGCTGAATTAATATACCGTTTGATTATGTTTCGGAGCGTGTAGCGCGCGAGGATAGACTTTCGTTTGTCGCCACGAAGATATTAGTCACGATACCATCTCGGGGATTCGAACGATACCGTTCGAAATTCCCCGTGGTCAACGTGGCACCGTGCGCGCACAGAAAGGTGGTAGTCGGAGAAGATGTTCTTCGACACGTATCAAATTTCACTCGCGCAATGCCCGAAAAAAAAGGAATAGCCCTGTGGGCTGTGGGCATTATTAATTCCGTAAGAAATAAAAAAAAAAAACGACGTAAAGTACCTACCGCGGGGAGACGCTCTTGCGCAATTTCATTTACATAGGATTTTTATTTCGACGCCGTGAAGAGGCCTGCATGAATTTTTATGCCCTGTGACCTGTCGTGTTCTGTCTTCGAGAAAATCGTCAGGGTCGTCGTGAACGTAAAACCAGCCCGCGCCGCTTGCCGATTCCACAACGAGCGCGTATCTAATTGCGATCTCCCGTTACACCGAATGAAAAAGCATCGTTGTGACGCAACGAAAATAATAATTAACGAGCAAACTATAATCCGTGCGTTGCAGAACAACTTGGTCGGGTATCACGCTGCGCTGCTGGAAGGTGAAAGGTCTTCCGACTAGTTCCGACCCAGTTTATCTATCGCTGTGCGCGCGCGCGCATGGTCCAGCAAAGAAAAGGACTTATCGTTCGTTTAAATTTAGAGAGGCTGGGAGGATCGAGGAGAATCGTGGCGAATTTACGAGAAGCTTCACGAGGGAACTTATCGTTAATCTTTATTCACGTAACATCGAAAGACTTTCGGGATCGATTATTAAGTCGACGAATCCACTTTGCCCCCGGTCGCAGGGCGGCCGTTTTCCTTTTTTTTTCACCTTTTTCGTTGCCGGGGAAAAATTGATCGCGTTGACAGCATCGCATAAATTTGGACGCGGATGCGCGTTGATGAAGCCGTAGGGAATTTATTACTCGATGATGTTATCGCCGACGATGATGGCGTTTCTCCCTTTTACTCGGTTTCGTCGATAACGGGACCGATCGAAATCTCGGGTCGATTAAGACCGTCCTCGTCGCGTCCGTCATTGTCCCGTTTAACGCCGGGACACCAACCCCGACGAGGGAGAATTATCCTCGTTCTCGGCTCATGAATTTTCCTGGCTCGAGGATAAACGTCGTTTCATTGTGTCCACGTGGCTGCGAACCTCGATCGACGTATCGGCCACGTGTCTCTTTGATACGCGATCAAAGATGTCGCTCAGATGCCAGATTATCGATTATAAAGATCCGTTCGTTCTCGGGAAAGAGACGATCTTCCGATAAATCCGGTTAGATCGGTTCGCCCGAAACCTCTTGCTCGTGTGGACTGTGCGTCGAATCACGGTCAGATCGCACGGTGCATTATGTATTATTGTAATGCAGCGCAGGAAAGGGGAAGCTGCGTTGGCCAGTAGATATACAATAGAAGGTTTTCAGGTTACCCCGAAGAAGCCTTCGAGTCGACGAATCTGTTTTTGTACTTGCGTCGATCCTCTGGACGATAATTTTAAATCGATTTTCCAATATCAACCGGAGAAAAATTGAATCTAGCCTAGCGGGAGGATAAGTTCGAGAGAGCATCCGCGAGAACGATTGAACCGAGTCGCAGCTCGGTTCGAGGCGAGACGAAGCAAGGTCCCAGCTGCTAATTCGGAATTTAAAGTATAATGTTCGCGATGTTCATTGTTTCGGGTGGATAGCTTGGCGCACACGTCGGCGAATCAACGGAACAATGCCAGTAATTACCAGGATTTCGGTCGGGCACGATTATGCTCCAGTACAGAGCAGGGCAGGGCAGGGCAGGACAGGCAGGCGAGCGGCCGAGTCGGTCGCTCGATGGATTCGAGTTTATTTTCTCGTTGACAGGACGAGCGTGAATGGAGATTCGCCTTATACTCTCGGTGCTCGAGTTTCATGGGAATCTGGCCAATGGCCGTGCCCCTTTCCTCGTGCCTTTCTTGCACGGTGTGCAGTTAGCGATGTACATATGGCTGCGTTTTTTCGTTTTCATTCGAGGGACCATTTTTTTGGGAAGTGGGCGTACCTCTTTCCGGTTTTTGGGCCATTGTGTTCCGCCCCGTTTGATTCTTCTTCTTCTTCGTCCTTCTCCTCCTCTTCTTTTCCTCTTTTTCCTTTTCCTTCATCGTAGTCGTCCTCGTCGTCGTCGTCGTCGTCGTCTTCTTCTTCTCTGTCTTCTTCTTCTTGCACTCGCCAAGAATGTACCCGAACTGGTATGCGTGGATGCGTGTTGTGTGCCTCGTGCACAGGACTGCGGGAGCGAGCACGCAACGCAACGCTACACGTTCGTGCATATACATGCACTTATACGCATACACATATGTACATATGGCTCTCTCACACACGTGTTCACGGATGCACGTCGTTTTCTTGTAAATCGGTTCCACGGCCTGCCTCGTCCGCTAGCTAGTTAGAATAATTGATAATTAATATCTCGGTGCCTGCGAGGCGGACACCGATGCTTTGTCGATCCCCTTCCCGTATTTTACTCGCATTTCAAAGATCTTACCATCTCGAAACACGCGACCAAACGACCACCGATGCGTTAAGAATCGAGCCACGTTTCCAGCGTAAATACGGTGACGCCGGTAACACGGAATAGGACATGTGTGTGGAGCAAGTTGGATGTTGGTTCGAACAAGCAAACGTGGGGAACGGGGCTTGCGATACCGAGGGGCAAAACCGCACACGGCAAAGGATCATTAGAGCTGAACGGAAGCTCGGACCGACCCGTCGTCTCGCCTCGTCACCTGGGTGAGTGGCACCGAGATACGCGAGAGATCCGTCGTCGTCGTCGTCGTCGTCGTCGACGACGAAAGCGTAGCTGGTCGTCCAATTTCATTCGAAAAAGCCGTAAAGTACAGGTTAGGTTGGCCCGGTCGAAAGAAAGGCTCGCTCGCATTGTGGCTCGAGACAAAGGGACATTTTTTGTGCGCGATCAAAGGAACGACGCAAGAGAAAGGGAGAAAGAGGAAAGACCCTTTTACGTGGGTTCTGTATCGAGCTTGGTTCTCTCTACTTGGCTTCGATACGCTCGAATTAATGATTTCCTCATCCGCGAGCATTACTTTTTTCCCCCCCACTACCCCCCGCGTTCCGATGAGGCTACCGTGCGCGCGTTCGACAAGAGTACGCCTAATTATTTTTCCGTGCTTCTGCTCTCGGAGTTTCGTCGGATGCTTCATCTTTCTCTTTTTCTCTCTGTCTCTCCCCGATGTTTCGAAATCGACGAAAAATGTAACCGGCTGCGTATGAATACTCGGAGCCGTGTCGAGAATCGGGCCTCCGTGGTGTATACGTATACGCGACACGGAGCACATTTCGAAGCCAATGGAGTTAGCGAAAAGCGAAGAGATGGCGGATAAGAAGGAAGAACGTCATCGGGCGAAACGCGTTTTCAGAAAGAATTCCGCGCGGCGAGAGAAGGGCGCGCGGCGCGGCGCGGAGCGAAGCGGAGCGGAGGCAGGGAGAGAATGAACCGTTAGAACTGGTGCTTCCCTGCCTCTCTTTCCTCGCTCTCGCGAACGGTTATCTCACGGAGAGGATCAAAAGATTCGGGTCGAGGTTAATCTCTACCTCGTCGTCCGAGGCACCTGCGATTAATTTCGTGCCTTTTCCTCCAATTCCGTGATGTCTTTTTTCTTTTTATGCCCACCACCTCTCTCTTTCACCCTCTCCCCACTCTTCTCTCTCTCCCCTCTCTCATCCTGGGGCCGCTCTCCCGTGGGCGATTTAATTTTTGCGAAATATTTTAATCGAATCTCCCGTAGCGAAGCCAGGAACCGAAGATTTACTTTGGCCATTTACCTCGGGCGTTCGATCGATTCCGACGCCGGGATAAACGACCGTATCCGCGCGCATCCGTTCTTACGGGGCGACTACTTTATTTGTACTTGGCCAACAACGAACGATCCGTTGGCTTTCCAATTTCCTCCTTTTTTTTCTCACGCGGGCTCGTTAGACCGTGGAGAAGACGGGAAGTTTGAAAATTCACGGATCGAAGCGGGAGGGGCACGTTAATCGAAGCCGCCGTCCCGATGCCATCGGGCAGAAAAACCGAACGATCGAGCTCGTTCGTTCTCGCGGTGTTTGCTCACGGGATCCTTGGTCCTCCCTGCTCGTCTGGTCGTCTACCTTCCATTCGTCGCTACCAAGAAAAGTCTAGGAAGAATCGGAGGGTAGCTCTCTCTTTCTTCACTGGGTTCTTCTTTCATTGTGGCCGGCGGGTCTGTCCTGTGTGTTGCGTGTGTGTGTGTGTGTATGTGTATGTGTATGTGCACGCCGCGACCAAACCTTTGTGAATCCTTCGAATAAATATTTGACGCGCGAACAGCTGCGCGCAACCAAGAAAAGAAGGATTCTTCTTTGCGTTCGTCCGTCTGTCCGTCCGTGTGTGACTGTTGGAGCGCGAGATTTCGATCGTTACGAAATCCCAGCCCCGCGCGAGTATGTAAGTACACGGCCTCGTTTCCTTTTTTTTCCTTCTGTTTCTTTTTCCTCGGAGCGTTGACTCGGCCCCGGGGACGAGATTAACGAGGACTCGATACGAATTCGATTCGCCTGGCTCGATTTACGAGAGGAACTCTCTCTCGCGCGCGGGAACCCGCGAGTCGGTCGGTCGGTCGGTCGGTCGGTGGGGAGGGCGGGTAACTTTTGTTCCCGCGAAACAGCGACCAAATTAATTTCGCCGAAGCACGCGATCATTCGCACCGTGAAAACTGCATACACGCGAAACCGTCGAAGCAATTTGCAGCTGACCAAGAAGCGGCGGTCGCACGCGGAATGAATCGTCGATATATATGTGTATATATATATATATATATATACCTATACATAAGGTCGAGGCAATTGAAATTACCGGCTTTATTATTGCCTCCGGAGGGAGGCTTAATCAAATAAAACTTGTGCGCACGCTGGAAATCTTTTCGAGCGAAGATCCTCCTCCCCATTGGAAATCGTGGGGACCTTCGGATGCGTGTTCCTTTTCGTAACAGGATTTCATTACGCTGCTTTCACGGTCAAATCCCGTGTGCCGCGGAGAGCAAAGACGAGTGACGGCGGTGCACTGTATTCCGCGTAATGGAGTTCCATGCACACCGAGTGCTGTTGCTGCTCCCCGACGGCAGTAATAGTATCTCGATGTAAATGCTTCGGTCCATGGAACGCGTCCGTTGGGCTGCGTCGAACGATCGGACCGGAGGCCCGGCAAGTAGAGGAATCGATCAATTTCACCGAAATTTCACGGTATTTAACGGAATCACGGGGTGATCGTTTCATCGTCGTCGAGGTGTGAGAAACGATCGACCTCGTGCAAATAACCGAACCGACGCGCTGCTCTGTTGTCCTTTTGTCGGCCAGACCGCTCGTATCCCGCGGAAATGCTCCTGAATCGACTCGTTCTTGCGAGAACGACGACGACGCGCGTGTTTACGAGCGCTTAGGCGCATTTTGCGAAACGGAGCAGTGTGGCCTTCCTTTTTGGACTTTTGTCGGTAGTAAACGGTGGCCGTGGGACACCTGGGGTCCCCGAGCGATTTTCACCGATCGACACCCCTGGGGCCAAGCGACGCCGACGGTATAGGATTCAAAGCCGTCCGGTCGTGTAAAAGGTGGCCCGGAAAATAAAGAGGGGGCGCGCGGATCCTCCTGCCTCCGCAGGTCAATTTGTCCGCACGATTCTCGAAACGCGCAAGGGCTCTGATCCCCATTGTCCGCGCGAAATTTCGACCGATCCATTTCCCTCTTTCATCTCTCACCCTCGTTTTCCTTTCTCCATTCCCCCGTCACGTTTAATTCGATACACACGAGGTGGGTATATGACGTGTACAATGCGCGTCTCGTTCGGAGTCAACCGGTGCGCTCCGTTCGTGATCATTATCGGCGTTGTTCGTTTCACCGTTCTTAGAAGCGATGATTCAATTCCTTTTTTTATTTTATTTCTTTATCCAGCCGGGCAGATAGCGTATTAATAATACCGAGAAACGCTATTACAGGACAGCCGACTCTTATCTATATTCATTATCAACGTCACGAGAGATAAGAGAGATGAAAGAATCTCGTAAGGCACAATTGAATTCACCGGGATCAATCCCATATTCCGTTTCCGTTCGCCTCTTTGTCTCCGTATTCCCTTTCTTTTTTTCCTCTCTCTGTCTCCCCTTACGCTGCTTCCCGCGTTGCTGCATGGAAGTGGGTTAAGTCAATGCTCAAAAGAAGACGATTTAAAAAGGTCTATTACGGGACCTCCTTCTTTCTTTTCCGCTCCCACTCCCGGCAGCCAGTCGGCTGATAAGGTCGAGCGAGCCTCCGATGATTGCGATACCATCCACTCGCGAGCAACCGAGCTAGGGAACGACTGACTCTCGAAAGGTTAATGATTCCGGACTCCGAAGAGATTCGTCGAAGAAAAGATGAAAGGAAATATAGCGAGGTGTATTTATACGCGCGCGCGCCTCGTACGCTATTTATACAGACCACCGAAGAAAGTTGGTCCAGGCTTCGGGAACATGTACTACCCATTAAAATAAACAACGAACACTCGATAAACAGGGGTGCGACATTTATTTCCGATTTTTCGAAACCGCTTTCGGTCGGTAGCCGGTCATACAATAACGTTCTGTCATCATCGTCTGAAATTTATCGGTCAAAGATTTATCGGTCGTCGCGATGCAAGGTTTAATAAGTATATCGTACTTCAGTTGACACGTACACCTGACAGGAAAAAACCACGATCATTTAACTCTAGTTCACTAAGCCTAAGCTATCGTAAAAATGACTACCTTCAATTTGCGATTCTCAGAAAATCGGCACGTCATCGACAATGTTGTCAACATAATATGTTCAGATAGTGCTGAATAATTACTGTCTTAATTTTCCATTATTTTCACGTCTGACTATCATAAATACTTAACGTAGATTTCTACTCCATTTATTACATGTTCTCCTTCAGTCGTAGTTTTTATGAATGATTAGTAATAACGTACGTCACAAGATAATTTAGTGATTCAGGAATAATTGAAACGATATAACCCGTTTAGGTGTTCTTGTTGAACGAGACTTTTCCATTTATTTCGACGAGCAGACCGCGTGTCCTCTGAAGTTTCACATTCAATATGTCCAGTACACCCTATACGCGAGCGCAGCGTGCTTCTCGACTAACGGTAACCCGCGGTTCGCCTATTTGTTTATAATTATCCGCCAGGCCTGGTTTTGCATCGCACGCAACCGACGGTGGTTCGTTAAGCGTGATTTACGTTCCTTTTTACAGTATCACTGGTTCGTCCGAGAATTTGTGGGCAAGCGTAAAAGTCGACGGACGGAATCAACGGCTACTATTTGTGACACTGGCAATAAAAATGAGAATACTTGCCCCGGGTGATTTACGCGTTGTAAATTATCCCCGTCGAACGTATCCTATAAACGTGTGTGTATACATTCACGTGGAACGCTTAAACGCGATTAGGATCTCCGTGATGGCTCCTTTCGAACACGTCGTCTCTCTCCTTGACGGAGATGGGGAATATTTTCCCGTGAATTAGCTCGCGCCGAATATTCGATAACGCCCGTCCTGAACAAGAATTTCCCGAGTGCAAAGCGTGCGAACGGCTCCAAAACGAAAAAAAAAAAATGGGAGTCATCGCGTGTCCGTTCTCGGGAAATTCTGCCCGTTTCCCGCGTTGAAAGCTTGCCAAACGGATCGCCGAAGAAATTCGAGCAAAGCTCGTTCTCGACGGCGGCCGATTCTCTCCCCCGCGAATCGAAATTCCGTCCACGAGCGAGAACGCCAGATTTCCACGCGACCGCTCCGATTACACCGTTCCCAGATGGCCATCGTGTGATGGGACAGAGAAAGAGAGAGGTAGAGGAGTAAAGGAGGAGGAACGATCTTTAAATGGAATTTCTCGGGTCTCGACCGGTGACACGATTCGTGTCCGAGTAACGCGAGCCTTCTCACGAAAAGAAGTTGTCTCTCGGTGGAGCAGCGGTTATTACCGGTCGAGCTCGTGACGAGGAACCGCTTGCACACGTACCACTCCGGGCGCTGATATCCGGTTGATCCGCTGGCATTGGCAGGCCTGGAAATATCCAGGGGCACTTAGCGCTATCTACAAAGGCTAATGTAGCCGCCCGATAGGAAGGTAGACGTGCCCTCTGTATATGTATATCCTGCCAGTGGAACGAGAAGAGGAGCCTGAAGAGAGGGAGGAAGAGTGGGTTGGGGGGATACACACGCACGCGGCACACATTCTCCTATGCACGCTCCTGATTTCTCAATCTTCACCAAGGGGGAGGACCCGGTGTGCTCCCGGGCTCTCTCCCGGCTATTCGACCTTTTATTCCCTCGTCTGCTCCGACAAGGAAAATCCACCCCGCCCCAACGGAAGACCCCGTATGTCCCGATAAGGACCACGCGATGCCGATTGTCTCGAGTTCCCAATGTGTGTGTGTGTCTCAAGGTCTGTCTCGATCCGTAGCTAGAACGTGGTAGGATCTACGAGGCATGAACTCGCGGTAAAACGGTTAAACGGCGGGATATTCGCGCGTCGATTATCTTTCTGCCAGGGTACTAATTATCCTCGTTGAGGGAGTAAGGGAAGAGCATATGGCTGCCCCGAGACGCGCTCGGGCAGCATTTTTGTCGATTTCCAATTAGACACGCGACTCATTGGATGTCAGCGGCCCGATAGAACGCGGATAAAACCGATCAAAGGAGAAGGGGTTAATGGCTATCGCGGCACGGCAAGGAGATCTTTAGCACGGTCGAGAGAGCGCGCGCGCGCGCCTACTTCTTACAATGTTCTGCCACATCGCCACACCGGGATACGGAGTCTCGCGTCGTCGGTCGCGTCGGTTGTCGGGGACGTGCGAAGTAATAATTTGTACGCGTACCGTGGCCGGCAAAACGAGCGGAACCTAATAAACGTAATGACAATGTCGTGCATAGAGAAATATACGTGTCACGCGTGTTGGGCTGTAATTTCGTATGTAAAACAGGCGCCCATTGTGACCGGTGTCCCCATAGTTACGTGTCTACGAACCCTCTTCCTGTCCCGAGGATTCTGCCTACCACCTTTTTAGCCCTTCGAAAGGAACGAACCCTCCGGCACCCCTTCTCGGACATTACGCGACGCAACGCGACCAGGGATCATTCTCTTCCCAGTGTCGAACTCTTGGAAACGACCTAACGAGGGGCTGGCCAATAAAAAGTATTACGTGACCGAGAACGCACACGGTAACACGGGCTCTCACGCGAGCCAAGCGCGAGATACTTCGAGCGGTAAAAATATTTATCCAGTTAAGGGGTGTGCATACATTATGGGGAAACGGTGACTGTTCTTTGGAGTAACGTTATCTTCGTCGAGACAGAAACGTTTCTCGATACATGCGAAAGACTTCTTCAGTTACCGAAAATTCAAGGGAACTTAATGTTGTGTATAAACAAAAATCGTAAAATGTTCCGGTATTGTTACTACAACACTTGGGAGTACCAGCGATTTTAATCGAAGGCGAACGGTGTAGCGATGGGCGAGAGAACAGTTTAAAGAGATAACGCGCATCTCGTTAAGTTGCACGGGACACGGCGATTCGGGTCGACTAGAAAATGGGTCGAGCCGAGACATGCGCGTTTCGCGGACAATTGTTTGCCGAAAAATTATTGAATTATACGTAAACGGGGGAGATACCACCGGCTGAATAAATAATGAAACCGGTTCACACCCGAGGTGATATTTTTCTGCGGTGAAACTGGTCCACGGGTTATTCGCGATATTTATGTAACTGGCGCCTACCGAGACACCCCATTGCCCTAATGTCGCCGGATAAACCAACAAACATGCAAATATTATTTCACGCGTGTCCGCCGCGCGGCCCAGCTCATATATGTATATACTAGAATTGCACCGGAAATTCTCCAAACATTTCGCTTCGGTTCCCCCATTGTCGCGGGAGAATCGGGGGTAACGTATGTAGGGGTGGTGGTTGGGTTTGTCGTTTAAATAAATAAACCTGCAAGCAAGTTTCCAATGTAAACGCCATTCACATTAACGAGCATGCTTCTCTCTGTTCGCTTCTGTCCTGTACACCGTCTATCTCTCCCCCTCTCTCTCTTCTCTGTTTTTCTCGCAGCATGCGCTCGCAGAGTTCCAAGCACGGTGGGAGGGGGTGGGGGATGGTTGCCCGAAAATGGTCTGTACACGCCCGTTTCATAGAAAATCCCGAGGAAAAGCTCTCCGCGCGAACCGTTTATCCGACGTTTTTTTTTCCGTGGCTATTTTAACCGGTGATACATACTTTCGTTAAACGAAAGCGGTCGTCGACGGCTGCGCTCGATATTTACAACACCCCGGCTCAAGATCTCGCCGGTTAATCCTCTTAAAATAAGATCGTCGACGCTTACGCCAACACCGTTACGGAATGTAATCTGTAACTATTCATAATGAATTTATGGTACCAATTACGAACCGACAACGGTGTGGGCATATAAGACCTTTTTATGTGTGTGATCGCGGGATCGCAATAATTCTGGCATCTATTATTAAAGAGCGATCGTAAAGGTGCACGGGTGTCGTGGACGATCCTCTGCCCCGGACGTTTCTCTTCGATTCGAAATAAAAGCCGCGTTCGTAAAGGGTACGAATAAATAAATAAAACGCCCACCTTTCGGTCGACACGTCCGGGACTCTCGAGTCTCGACGCATCGAGATTTCGGCTGGCCGTGCCATGTCTTATCGCGTCAACGGCGAAGATCGCGGTGGAACATTTACAACGAAAACAAACGGCGGGTGGTGCGCGACGAGAAAAATCGAGCAGGGTACGGGGACTCGTAAAAGTCTCTGTGAAGTCGTAAAAACAGCATCGGGGCGAACGAACGAATACCATGGAAGCGGTAACGCGACGCAACGGCGAGTTACGACTTCGACGATATCCGCGCGCGGCGGCGGCGGCCTTTCCGACCAGTTTCATCTTCACTTTCACTCTTGGTCCAATGAAAGAAAGAGGAGATTTCGTGGAAGCGAAAACGATCGAGCACCGATACCACACGGGGTCTTCTCGTTTTCCGTCTTTTCATCCAGCAAGCACGGGAACTTTAACCTTTCCCCCTCGGTTGTTCGTGTCGAGCAGGGATTTCTCTGTCGCATCCCGTGCGCCATCCCGCGGTAAATGGCGGTTGCCTTTTCGCTCGGCGGCGAAAAACCGAAGACATAGCGCGCGGTTTCAAAGTTGTCGAGTCACGAGAAAGCATCGAGGAAAGAAACCAGTTTCGCGCCGTGTGTCCTCTTCTCCGTTCCCTTGGTCCTTCCGTCGTTTCGAATTTTCTGGTCGTTCGACCGGAGGAAAGTTTTTCTCCTCTGTACCCGATCGCTTTTGTGACCGGCGATCTCTCGTATGGACCACGTATACCGCCAGCTGTTTTCCAGATACGCGTTAAAAGTAACATTTACAGCGCTCCTGGGACCCAGAGTGCGAACGTGCGCGCGTCCCACAGTCCCATGTTCCTATACTTGTGTGTGTGTGTGTGTGTTTGTGACCAGAGACAATTCAGACCACGTATACTGGGTGATCACTCCCTGGCGACTCGGTCTATTTTCGAAATTCCATCCCCTCGGCCAACCCCAAAGTGCACTCTCGTGTAGCGCGACGCGTTACAATTACTTTTCTTTTTCGCCGACTCGTCGGTTCTTCCTTAAACGCGCACCGGCTATACCGTTCCTCCAAATAATCAACGAACAAGAATCCACGTTCCTTTGGGTTTCTCGCCATTCTCCTCTCGAACGCAACGGGACAATCGCCACTTTGGATCGCGTGTGTATATCCACGATTCTCTTGGAAAGCTTGGAAAAGTACGAGTGTCGTCGCAACCGATGATCGTAATCATGCGCGCTAAATTCTCCAATTCCTCGAGCATCTATGTATTACCCCTGGACCTATGTTCTACGTCACCGAACGAACACGAGGAATATACACGATTCGATGATTCTTTTTATTCCAACGTTTCGGTGACCAAATATTTTACAAGGCCCGTGAACATATCGCGAAACCACACGGAATACGTCGACGACTTTGCGCATTTTTAATTTATCCGCAAACATCGGGCGTCGCTAAAATGCTCGGTCCTTGGAAATGTATTCTCTTTCTCTTTCTCTCGTTCTTCTGTAAAAAGAAGAGGATCGTCTCAATTTATATTCTCGTTCTCGCTCGAGCCGAGAGAGTCGGTGCTGTGTTCCCCTGTACCCATACACACACACGAGAGCCGACGAAAATGAAAACGAGTTTGGTGCTTTACAAGCGCCCGCTACTTCGGGTGTTCCGTAGGAATTTTAAAAGGGCCGATTTGTCATAGTTTCCGGCATCCCGTGCGAGCGTACATCGTCCAACCGACGCGCAGTCCCTTAATTGGGGAAAGTTAGACGACGAAAGAAGGAACGGAGGAGCGGGCGCGCCACCCGAATGGCACCGCGCGAGAAAGAGGCCTGGTTTATTTTTCCAGTAATTAAAAATTCAAACACCTCGCGCTTGGTTCGGCTACTATTCCCAGGGCTCGATTAATTATCGCCCGGAGTGGCTTTCATTGTCAGGATCATTCATTCGCGAAGACCATTATGCCGGTAGGACCGAAAAAGGGATGGAAGAAGAGAAGGGGGGAGGGGAAGGGGCTCGCGTAAAAAAGGCGACTCGAAAGGTCTTCTCTCGCACCTTCTTCTACTTGTCGTCGTCGTAAGGCACAGCCCCGACGTTCCCTCGAACGTGACCGTGGACGCGAAATTGTGCAAAAAATACTGCACCGCCCGCCCGGGTTGTACGTACTTATGTATTTAATTTTCTCCGGAGGCTGTATTCAATTCTCGTCCCGAGGCGTACCGCGTGTCCGGAGTGTACCGTTAATTCGGCCAATTCGTAGTTCGCGGTACGGGACAATAATTAATAATTATCGAGGGCGCCCCTATACGTTGCTGCTCGTTTTTTCTCTTTTCGGTCTTGAGTAAACTGGCGGTTGATCGTAAACAACACGTAAGGCGGAAAATTGCGCAAAACGAACGAGGATTCCTCGATCTGTGTATCCGATATAACCTCGTATCGCCATATCGATTCTTCCTCTCCTCGATCGTCTCTTCTTCCCTCGTCAGTTGTCTCCTACGATGGACCATCCTTGCAACGATAACTCTTCAGTCCCTTGAATCGCACCATGAGTTTTCCGGACAAATAACGCGCGAGCGACTTTCAGCAGTTTTCTCAGTCAGACTTCATAGTCATGACGACGACGAAGCATTATCGGTTGGTGTCGCGGGCAGAGAACTAGGAGAGCGCGAGAGAAAAGCCATCGGTCGTGGAAGGAGAGAAAAGAGGCTGGCATATTGTAGTGTCCGTGCATTAGCGGGACTCTGGCACGCTGGAGTATATCATTAAATATGAGAGCCGCTGAGTCGGGAGCAGCTCGATCGTTTCTTTTTTCGTTTCCTCGTCCTCCGACCCTCCCTCCAGCCCACCTTTCTTCTTTATCCTCCCCTCCCCTACACCTTCTACCTTCACCCTTTCTTGCTCTCGCGCCCGTGTGTTCTTGGTCTCGCTCTCTTCCGTGGACAAGGCACAGCGGCGCGCGCGGCGTTCCAGCATCTCTTGGAACGGCACTCGAGTATCTTCGTCTCTCTGCCTTTACCTCTCTTCCCTCTCTCCCTCTTTTCCACCTTTTCTCTCCACTCGTTTCGGTCTCGCTCGAACTGACGACGACTTAGGTGTACCTGGGTATCCGAGGTCTCCTCTCTGGGTCTCCTCCCCCCTCTCTTTCTTCTTCCTCCACCTTATGAAACTTCTTTCCTTGTTACGTTCCTTCGACGGTGCGCGGCGGATCTTCTCTTGCTTGGGCCTCTCCTTCTTCCTCCATCGGCGTCTCTCGTAATTGGCGTGACATGCTCTCTCGGTCCTTCGTTCTATGGTCGGTTCAAAGGAGAAACGGAGCGTGCAGACGATGGACTCTCTCGCCGCGTTACGTCCTTCGTCCTCGAGGCCTTCGCGATGCTCCCGCAGCAAGGTTGCCGCTGCTGTTGCTGCTTCCATCGCCGCCGCCGCTGCTTCCGTTGATCTCAAATTATGGATTTCCAACCGTGTTTCGTCGTTCAAAGGCTCCCGAAGCCTTTAAGGTCGATCAAAGGGTCGAGTGAAGGAAAATTCGAAAATTGTACATTCCATCTTCGTGTCCCATCCGAAATACCGAACACCAGGAACTTTGAACCAATGAGCCGCCACTCTCTCTCTCTCTCTCTCTCTCTCTCTCTCTCTCTCTCTCTCTCTATTTCTCCCTCGGCGTATTTTTATGTTAATTTTCTAGTTAACCGAAAGCATAGGCAAGTTTTTTCGTCACCGTTGCCACCAGCCGCTCCAAGTACTTTTTAAGCTGTTCGTTAGAACCGCCGACTACTTCGCGAAAGGGTGGTCGGTTATTTAACATGGAAACGCTTATTGCCGATTGTCTTGGGCTTCCAACGACTTTCTTCGGCTCGTTATTTTCATCCCCCGGGAAGCTGCATTCATTGAATTTAAGGGTTCTTCGTGAACCACCCCGAGTCGACTGTCTTAGGTGTTCCAGGGACGATGACTCCGACCGCAATTTACCTAAAGATCGGGGCGCGCCCGTGTTCTCCCTTTCTTTCCTCGCCAAAGATCTTCCAATTTTCTCGCCAAGATTCTCGCCGCCTTAATCCTTAATCGCTTTCGCGACTCAATTATTTAAATACCGCGGCCCGAGCTAGATTTCGCCCGATCCAATCATCTCTCGCGAACGTAAAACGAGTAAAAGGAGCACTCCAGCCAGAGCCGCCCCGTCCGATGGAAAAGCGTGGAAATTCCGGCTCGTCCGTGGGACCCTTCGATTTCGTTCTGACAGGGACCTTTCTCGTTATTAACGGGACCCTATTCCAAGGAGGGGGGGAAAGACTTTCGAAGGAAACGGTCAATTATCGAACGCGTGTATATTACCACGCGCGAACGAACAGTTGAACCGGACTCCGTCCGTCGCGACCTCGTTTCCGACTGTAAATTATAACTCACGGTTTTGCATTATTTCCAAGCCGGTGTTTCCGTGACGGGCACGGCAGCGCGGCGCGTCGTTTCCCGGAGCGTGTTACCTGGCGGTCGATTCCGTGGATTTTGCAGGACGCACGAAATCGTAAAGTCGAGCGGATAATCCGTCGCGACTGATTCCCCGGACGCGACGAAGCTCACCGTGCAGAGCCGCGCCGATGCGTTTCGGCTGGTTGCCGAAGCGCCGGCAACGATCGCTGTATTTCCGATAATTGCGTGATCGATCCTCTACGGATTCCCCCCCACCTCCTCTAGCCATCACCCTTCTGGTTGCACCCTTTCGGATTCGCGGTGGTGGTTCCTCGTCCTTTTTTTCGGCTCCTCGACGAGGGAAATATCGGAACCGATAGCTCATCCGACGTGAATTACGCCTCGTCGGTCGCTCGACATTATTTAAGCGGCTGAGTTGCGCGGTTATAACCGCACACGCTTTCCCTCCCATTCCCTCTGTCCTTCCCCCATCGGCTGTCTGTCTCTCTCACACCCTTGTTTCTCCAATTTTTATCGTCTCTTTTTATCGTTCATCGAGACGGTACGACCGATCGTCTCGTATATACATATATACGGTCGGAGGCAAATCGATGCCAATCGAGGGAAAAAAAAGGAATCAGACGCCTCGATAAACTCGGGAAAACCTCCTGCTCTCCCTTGGAACCGAGATACTCGCTTTCCCCCTCGTATCTCGTTCTCCCTCTCTCAATCTCTCCCCCTCTCCCTTTCACTCTCCAATCGTTTTACCCGGAAAAATGCTTTCGAAGCTCGCGTAGACCTTTTAAATTGCACGGGGAGACGAATAGAGCGAGCACGCGCTGGCACGATAGCTCGTTCGTTCGTTCGTTCGGTTCGGTTCGGTTCGAAATTCGTCGTGAAAAATTTATTACGATATCTGCTCTCCGCCGGTTCGGAGCAGCCTCTCGAAGCGCGGGCATTTCTCATCCGGGCGACGAGAAAAGGATTACGTGGGAATTCCGTCGATCTTCATTATCGTCTTAAGTGGGATCGTTCGGAGTCGAAGAACCACCGGGATATGGTGGTTGAAGGGTTGAGATCTCGGGGCCGTGGAAGACGCGCGCAAAGTAGACGGTAATCTCTCTTCCGGCCCCGAGATTATAACGAATGTCCTCCGCTCGAATGACAGCTTTATCCCGATAAAATATCGCCTCATTAGAATTAATACAAAGTTTTTCTGGTTTGCGCGAGTTATGGGCACACCGTGGAAAAGGGAGGGGCGTGACGAGGGGATGGAGGGAGGATCTCGTTAATCGTTTTTTTTCGGCCCGTTCATTCGCAGAAAACCGCGCGTTCGCGAGGAAAAACTGTTCCTCCCCGAAGATTAAGGCGGAATTTGCCCGAAGACCGCGTACCCACGGCTCGCACGGTCATTCGAAATCGAGCGTGAAGCGCTCGAACCGTAGCCTTTCCGCCTTGACGAGCCAGTAATCGCTATCGTCATCAGTCGTGCGACGAACGTGAACCAGGGGAAGGAGAAGAAGAAGAAGAAGAAGAACAAGAACAAAAAGAAGGCACAGGAGGCAAGAGGCGGTGGTGTGTATCAGCTGTTGCTTTCCTCTGCCGACTTCCCTGGCGTGTCTGCTCCTCGTCTTCGCCGAGCATCCATCGCAGGGGCCCGCTCCAGGTCATTAAGAATCCATTAAGAGTTTTCCAAACTCGGGAAACTAAATATAAACTAGGAGCTGCGAGAGGCTAGCAGGTGGCGTCGCCGAGCACATACGGTCCACGGCGAAAGGGGAACCAGTGAGCAGAACCGAACCGGGGCCGGACGTGTTTTCGCGTCTCGCGACCGCTGTGTCGTTGACGACGACTATGACGACGACAACGGCGATGGCGTCTCGACGCTGATGGAAGGATCGCAATTCCGAGCACGTATGGGCTTCGAGCCCTGACTAGGTCCTCCCGCTGTCGGCGTGTTTTTCGAGAAAATGACATAACGTGCCGCGATGCTATAGTTAGATCCGGACGGAATATACGCGGAAACGGCCCCGACGAGAATTACGTGCCCCTGAATACAACGAAGAAAATTATATCCACGTCCGGGTATATATCAGAGCATTTCAGCGTCGGTCGCGTCTGTCGTCCCGCGCATAACAAAAAGGGTGTTCGGTTCGCGGCGGTGGCGGTGGTGGTGACCTCCGTGGATTCGACTCGAATAACGATTGTTAGCTCGAACCGTTCCTCGGACGTGGTCCCGGTTGCTTGGCCGCCGGGGCAATAAAAGAAACCATTAGTCGGAGGTCTAGAAGATACGAGAGACGTCTAAATCCTTTGACGTCTTCCTCCGGAGAAGCGAATCGTTGACGAGTGAAAGTTCAGCTCCATCTGGTCGTGATCGACGCCGCGATCCCCCACCTCCTCCCTACCCTCGCGGTAACGGAGTCTTATCTAGCATGAGGTGAAAGTCTTCCGCCGGCTGGTCCTCGGCTGGTTTAATTGAAAACCGAAAGGCCTTCGAAAGCCACCGGCACGCAAGATCCCATTACGATCGCTTTACGAGAGGTATATGTAATGTGTACATATTCTCGTGGAACGCCACAGAACGACATCGCATCGTCCCTCTTTCTCATTCCCCACGGATTAATCATCTATTCACGCGCGGGCCGTCGTGTACGGGCTTTTGTCCTTCGGGGTCTGACAAAGTCTTGCCTGTATTCTCATAATTCTCGACCCAGAAACATCCAGCGTTGCGCGCACGATGAGCGCGGGCTCGTCTTCCATGAATTCCAGCTCGCGGTGTGGTTTTTTCTCTCTCTCCCTCTCTCTTGATTTTCCACGGTTCGCCGTACGCCTGAATCGCGCCCGCGAGCGGGTTCATTGATCCTAAGCGAGGAGGGGTAACGGTGGTGGTGTGCGGTCGCGTAGACACCGGAAGTCCCTCGATAAAGCGATCGTTCCCGACGACAGAGATGTCTATCCGGAGATCTCGGCGATTTCTCCAGATGGACGATAAAAAAAAAAAATACATCAGTTCCGAGCGAACGCCTTTTGGCGAAGGTCGATCGGGGAGAGAAGTTGGCACAAGCGTGTTTGGTCGCGACCAAGGGCAGAATGTCCATCGAAATGGAGGCGTTACCGTCGAATGCCAACCAGCGCGATAATCGTTGTCATCGAAACGCATATACGCAAGTTCTCGGTCTCTCCTTTCACGAGGGAATTACACGCCCTTGCGTTGAACTGGTTGCATACGCGAATACCATGGGTCTCGCGTGTAGGTGAACCCTCTCGTGATACGCGCCGGAAACGCGTGTCGTTAGACTTCACGGTCGTTCGAAGAATGCGCGCGGCAAATGGCGGAAAGCTCAAGGACGATTGTTTTCATCCGAAGAAAAATGATTTCGAGGGATCAGCGACGCGCGTTGTGTCAGGTGCATGGCACCTAGAGGGACGCACGCTGGCGACGGCGGCCAACTTGACCTCGACACGAGCATCGTCGGGCGAGTGGACGACTAATGAACGGTTGCTCGTTAATGGGACGATTCCCCCATTGTGGATCGGTGGCCGGCCGGTGCATGGGGCTGCGGGCGGAAACCCCATGCTGCCTTTGCTTCCTCTGGGATTAGCTCGACGCACGGTTCGTTCGTGGGAGACCCCCTTTACGATTCACCCAATCTCCGCGTGCGTCGTTCCCTCCGTATGCGTACGTATGTATTATATGTAACGCTCGTTCGACACTTGGGTGTCGTTTGCGGAAAACATCCTCCGTGCGATCGCAATGCTCTCGCTCTCTTTATCTCCCTTTCTCGTTCTCTTTCTCTTGCGTCCACGCAAACTCCCAATCGAGGAGATTGGAGGGAAGGGGTGTGCTGGTGCTCGCTGTCTCGTATCTTCTTTGCGGCCACCGGGAGAGTCTGCACGAGCGACGATCGTACGAAAACGCACCGTCATTATCTCGTCTTCAGCTCTTTTGTTTCTCGCGGGGGCGGTTCAATTTCGTGGCGGTGGATATATTCTGGCCCGAAACTCGGAGGTACGCGTCTACCGGTGGCCGAACCTACCGCGCGACCGGTTCGCAACTCGGATATCTACGGTGCAATTCGAAATGAATTTTTATCGGGAAACCGGGGACTACCGAACGCCGGCAAATTTGCATCGGCGACCTGTTCCGCCGACGGCGGTGGCCGTATTAAAATTCAGCGGGCTCGAACTGGGTACGTCCCTTTGTCAATGGCGAGGATTTATCGCGGGGAAAATTCATCTAGCCCGGAAATATTCCAGTTTCCTCCCCCTCTCCTTCCCTTGGAATTTTAATGCGAGGTGGTCGTGGATTCGCGTCTCACAGACTGTGGAGTTTAAGGAAACAGAGATTATCGGACGATCTCCAGATTCTCGAACAAATCCACCCCCTGATCTTTTCATAATTCCCTCGGTCAGGTCGGCTTTCGCCTCTTGGCTCTCCATCGTTGATCTTCCCGAGAGAAAAGTGTGTACCTACCCGGGGTTCCAGGCAGGGATGAAAATATCCGGCAGGGTAAAAGCTCGGAAGGTCGAGCCCTCGTCGAGAACGAGAGCAAAGTATGTATCTGGTCGGTCAGCAAGATACATCCTGAATCCCCGAGGGATCCAGGGGAAAAACATGCCGTTCAGGGACCCTCCATATGTCACGGGATGATGCTACACCCCAATGTCGGTCTGATCTGCGCAAAAATGCGGGGCGATGGGGAGCCGTGGGAGTGGAGCCGTACACACGACGACGCAAACAAGAGAAAAAGAAACTGGCTAGGGAGTCGGGGGGGCGAGACAGATAATCCGGAAGCGGCGACTAGAATTCCACGACGAATCGTTTCCTGCCGCGAGCTCCTTTTCCAGCAGTTTTCAGCGACAAAAGAAAGGAAGGAAGGAAAGGGGGGTGAATAGGGGGCTGGGGGGATGTGGGCGACAAATTTGATCGTTTCTGCGGGAACAAGAAATAATTTGGTGGATACGCATTGTGCTGGGTCGCGCGGCCGTTACGGCAGACGAGCCTGATAATGCTCCTAGGTAGAAAACAGGATCGCGGTCCTTTGAGAAATAATTTCGTTTCGAGGAACTCCGGCTGGAGAGACGAGACCTCGACAAAAGCTTCAAACTTTCCAGTCGAGAACTTTTCGTTCGCTTGTATTTATTGGATAAAGTAAGTGTACGCGTCCTCGTCGTCGTAGACTTCGTTGTCGGCTGAAGGGGTAGACGCGACGACGACGACGGCGACCCCTGAACCGACCTTCGTTGAACGCAATTTAACTTTAAACATTAATAATCTCGGTAATTAAAAAGCGATGGACGAACGAGTGAGCGAGCCCGTTTTATCGAGGGATCGCAAAGTCACGTAGCTTCGCGACGAAATCCGATTTTCGTTAACGCGGCGTCTTCGAGACCGTAAGAAATATTCTCGAAAGTTCTCTCTACCGTTGCTGTTCGGCAAAGTGAAAACCGGTCTCTCAAATTTTCAAGAAAATTAATCGACAGGAATCCGCAAGGGGGAGGCGAGTGGAAGCGGAAATAATGTAGCCTCGATTGGTGGTAGCGAGAGGTGGAGGGAGGGGGGGGGGCGCTGGTAAGAAAAATTGATCGGCTCGATTTGCATCTCGATGACGGGGTAGGAAACGAGCCGAGGAAAGATACGCGGTAAGCTTCGTAAGTTATTACAGTGTTATAAATTCGAATCGCGCGCGGGTGCGCGCCGTTTAAGATTCTAAGAGGATTAAAATTCGATCTCCCTCCACGGTGTTGCCGGGGCTAGCCGCCGCCGCTGCCGACGCCGCGTATTATTAATGTTAGTCGTTAAAAAAACATCCGACCGGTAATAAACAGCGGTAACGACGTGCCGCGAACTGCTCGGGGTGGTCCGCGACGCGGCGGCGGGTCGGCAATCGCTCGCTCGCTCGCTCGCTCGCTCGTTCGTTTGTTCGGCACGGTATTCGAGGAAGTTATCCGCTGGTTCCAAATATAGAGCAAAAGAAGATCCGCGAGGTGAATGCCGCGAGGAAAAAAGAGACCGAGAAAGATAACTCGACCGAGAGGAAACGAAAGCCATATGGCCCTACTCGACTCGGAGCGTGCCGATGCCCCGGGCCTCGAAAGAAACGCCTTGCCTGGGGTTGGGGGCGGTGGATGGTGACGGGGAGAGGAGAGAAGAGCAAGAAGGAGGAAGGGAAGTTTGGGCAGCGAGCAACCCTCCGTGAAATATAGAGCTGCGCGCTAGGCCTCGGAACGAAAATTACGAGGCACGCGAGATTCTCGACGCGGAACGTTATTGCCGCAAAAGACACGAAGTATATCACCCACGCACTCCGTACGGTTCCTTCTTCCTCTCTCTCTCTCTCTCCACCCGATAGAAAAACGCGTTCCTGGCATTTAACGTAGCCCCGAGGCGCGAACGACGAGCAGCTTATCGTCCAGATTAGAGCCGTATAAATTACGAGCGCCCGCTACAACGCGCCAGTCCCACGCTCTCTTCTCTCCGTCTTCCTATTTTCCCTCTTTTCCTCTTTTTCCGCCGGGCCAGAAGGATCCTCGATACCGGGAGAAACCACGCAGGAGACCACTAATGGTCGAACTATTTTGACGCATGCGATCGCTGTACAAGACGTTTGTCACCGCTGCCGGATAAGGAGAGGAACGTGGATTACCATTAGCCTATCACCTGCAGCGGTACACTCTTCCCTGTTCGCTCTGCTGCTCCTCCTCCTCCTCTTGTACCACTACCTCCTCCTCCCCTTTCTCGTTCTCTCCCCAGTTCACTCTGCTCCTTCTACACCGCTGTTCTCTTCTTTTTCCCGTCGTTCGGTCACCTGGCGCGGTGGCGAAAACCCGATAACGACTTGTTCCGTTGCACCGAGCACAAGAGACGGACGGAGCCAGCTCGGTTTCTACCGAGGACAGAAAAGGAAAAGAACGGAATGGGACAGAAGCCACGCGGAGGAGGCCCCTTAGGATCGCGTGACTGATCACCGATGGACTTGACGGGGGCGGAGAAGGATGCCATTAGCTTTATCATCGACTCCGCGACTCGCGTACACCGGACAATATCGGATAGCACGCCTGGAATTTTACTTCCCCCCCATCACACCGTCTTTTTTTCTCTCTTTCCTCGCTTTGTTCCGCATTTATTTCACGAGAATTCGTCCAGGCTGCGTGTTCATTTCGCCGACGAGGAACGCGAGGTGTGGCTTGTATACGATAAGTTCGTTATGGCGGATGCGAATCGGTAATTATATCGGTGAACGTAAATATCGGGATTATTTTGTTCTTTTGCACGATGCACGGCTCTTAAGCGTTCGTTTCCCTTGCGTGAATAGAGCTATTTTACAGGTTCGCCCTCCGGTACAACCTTACCGATCATTTACAGCGATCTCTCGCAATCGACGCGTGGTGCAGAAAATCGAAAACGAGGGATACAGGAACCGGAAATTCACCGCTTGAGATTTCCCACGTATTTTGATGAGAACACGCACGGCCACACGCTCGTGCTATTCACGAGAGAAACGATTCGCAGGTACGGTGCTCTTTGCCTCGGAGAGGCTGCACCAGTGAAAGCCGGACAAAAGAGATATCCCCGAGAGTGTAGTTAATTATTCCTTTACTTTACGCTTCTCGCGATTTGCGTAGTCCCAGCTTATAATTATCGTACGCCACGACATAACGCTCAATCGGCTCTAATGACTCCGTACGTTCTTAATTAAGCTCGAAGGCGAATCGATCCTTCCTTCGTTTGGACTTCAGACTCGGTCGCTCGCGCGGCGACTTACTTTCACTCGTTGGAAACGAGCGCGCGTATTCGTAGTCTGTTGCGAAATCCCCGGCCCGCGGTTCTCTGCATCGATAGATACGAGCTCCTCTGTGTTACCACCGGTACGCAGAGTTCGCGCGCCACTCCAAAGAAGAAAGGTGCACACACGCCGCGACGACGACCACGGATAACGCGGGAATTATCGCGCGAATAAAACGCGTCACGCGGCTATATACGTGTTCACGGGAAGTTTTCTTTCGCTTTTTCCTCTCCAGTCGGCGTTGTTCCGGCTCAGCCCCCGAAGTTAGAAAGTTGTATGCCGCCGCGGTTCAGTTTGCATCGTCTCGATACGAATGTTTCCGCGGGTTCGTCGAGAGGAAACGAACCATTAGGGACTATATATTCCATTTCCTGAAACAACATCGTAACTCTGCGCACACACACCGGACGTTGTAAACACGGCCCGGCTGGAGCTTGCAGAGATACCCCGTGAAATTTGATCGAATCCCATGCGCTATAAAAAAAATATTATTCTACATTTATGATTTATTTGTTCGAGAGCTATCGTCTGCACGCTCTCACTCTCTCTCTCTCTCTGTCGTTCTCTCTAGAGCCGAAACGCGTATTTTAGGACACCCCCGCGCAAATGTTTGTCCCGGGATGAACGGTAGGAGTGGCTGTCCGGTTTGAACGCGCGTCGTGCATCGCGTAAACAGGATAAACGTTACAAATATTGTAGGCGAGTGATTTACGGTGTCCCCCGTTAATCGAAACGATAGTCGTGCAAAGTTGAAAGGCCGTGTTTTCGAGAGCTATCGAGCCGCTGTAGCGTATATCCCCTCGTGCAACTCCCGATACGTATTTTCGTAACGGGAATTGGTCCGACAGGGGTTGACCGGGGGATGGTGCGTGTTTTCGCGATAGAAACAAAAACATTCCCGACAACGAGGCACCGTGGGTGCGTAACAGACGACATTATTGTTTTTAATTAAGAACGGCGCGCGGCGGTAAAAGAAGTAAAAAAAAGTGGGAAGCCGCGAGGAGTGACGCGAATTGCAGCCAGCCAGCTAGCACCGAGACGTCGAAAAAATTCTATTATTCTCTCATCCTCCGTCTAGCTCGTTCTTTCTTAGGGACGGCGACGAGTTTAGGCGGAAAAAAGGGAGAGAGAACGACGAAGAGAGAACGTTCTAAATTCAAAGGGCTGTTTTTTAAATTCGTACCTCCGTGTCGAGCAGCCACCGCACGGCAAAACTCGATGAGAAGGAGGACGGCGCGTCGGGCGGGTAGAATCCTTGGAAAATAAATCTAACCACCGGGTGGTTGTGCATGCGTCCCAGGCTCTTTCCGCTTCCTTCCTTCTTCTTCGTCTTTCGTTCACGGTTTGCAGTCTCCTTAAATTCATCGGAAATAGAATTTGTCTCACGGACGTCTTTTGCGGTCCGTCTCGCCGCGACATCGAGCCACGTTGAGAGGAAAGAAAAAAGCAATCCGGAGCAGAAAAATACGGGGTTCGTTTCGCGGCGACCGCTGCCGCCTCGGACAGTTTCGGAAAAATAAAAGTGAGCGTCGTCGAGAGTGGCGATGGTCCAAGGTATAATAATTTCGGGGAACTTTCCTCCTTTCTCCTCCTACTTCTTTCTACTTCGCTCTTCCCTTTTTTTTCGCTCTATATATTTCTTCTTCCTCGTCTCCGGAGTAACGTCTTTCCTTTGTTACGTTTACGAGCCTCCTTGGATCCGGAGTAAAAACCTCCACCCCCTGCCACGCTACCACCACCTACCCCCGTTGCTTTTCTTTTCTACATCCCTCTGCCCTCTCTGTTCACTCTCTCGTCTGTAGCGAGTGCAGCCGTGAAATAAATCCGTATATTCCGGAGGGTCTTAAATTCAACCGGAAATAGAATTTGTCCCAAGGCGGTCACGGAAGCCAATGGCGCGAGAAGAGAAGCAAAGAAAGCTCGAGGAGAGTCCGGAGAAATCGAGAAGGAGAGAAAAAGCGGCGCGAGCATCGAGAGAATCCGTAATGTCGCGGCAAACCAGCCAGCCAGTCAGCCAGCCGAGAAGAGGGGTAGAAGGGAGTGTGGGATAGGGAGAGTATAGGAAGCAGGAAGCTTATCCACGTGCCGGTTTTCCCTTCTGCTGGAACATCATCGCCGAGAATGAGATACGCGCAAGCCGGGCCCGCGCCGACGAAAGGAAGGGAAGGGAGAATTTAATTTTCTTCGTAGGAAAACGAAAACAAACCCGGCTGATTTACGATCGGGATCGAAATGTTAAAATATTCGCGTTGTATTTTACGAGGGAGAAACATCGGTAGCCCGGCGGCGGCGGCAGCTACCGGGCGAAATGTTTTCGAGCCTCGGGAAGAGGAACGAGCGACGAGGTTTCAGGTTGGATTAAAATTTTAAATATCGGAGTTACACATCTCGTCCGTTTCGCCCTGGCAAGGTTCAAAGGACGTTTTATAATGCTCTCGCCGTGGACGGGAAGAAGAAGTGCTCGTTAGAAGCAGCGCGGCGAACGTTGTGTAGCCTCGGTTGCACCTGTTCGAGTACTATTAGAGACGGCTTAAAATTTTCACGAGCCTCTCGAGGCCAGTCCTCCTCCTTGCCCTCCTCCGACTCCCACGGTTGCCGAAATCTGCAATTTGGCGGGATCCATCGTAAGCAGGTACTTGGAAAGAAAGTCTACGCCGGAAGAGAATGGAAAAAGAACGAGGCCTTTGCACGCTGAAGAAGGTGGCCAACCACCTTCAGAGTGGGCGACCCGCTTCCAGACGATCCTCATCGTGTTTACATCTACTCCGAAGGAAGCAAAAGTAACGGGGAAAAATGAGGAAAAAAATGGGAAATCGTGGCTTATCAAAGGAAGCTAGATACTCGCTCCCAACCCACCCCCTGAAACCACCCGCTCTTCTGTCAGGCACCGCTCCTCGAGCTATCTTCTCTTCGTCCCTCTCCCCCTCGCGCCCTCTTTCTCTCTCTTTCTCTCTCTCTTGAGACGCGAAGCTGTTTTCGGCAATTGCTAGCGGGTCTTGTCAAAAAGTTGAAAGAGAGAGGCTGTTGAAAAGAGGCACTACGGATTTCTAGCTCGGTCGAGCCACGGAGGATGAGAAAGTCAAGGAGAAAAGAGTGAAGGACGAGAGAAGAAGGGTGAAAAGAGAACGGTTCTGGGGTGGAGGGGGTGGCGGTTGGGGGCGGAGAGAGGAGGAGGAGGAGGAGGACATCTTAAATTTTTTACGAGACCACTCGTGAGCAATGGCAACGGAAGAAGGCAAGCACCATGGACCTAGGAGGCGCTGCACAGCGACCAACAGCAGCAGCAGCAGCAGCAGCAGCAGCAGCATTTCACTGAAGTCTGCAATTTCGCGGATGCATCTTGGCTGGTCCCTGGCTAGAGCAAGAGAACGCGAGGGAAGGGGAGAGGAAGGTCTTTGCCCGCTTTAGAAGAACTCCTAAAGCGCGCCTGCCACCCCTTTCTCCCTTGGTCCACCTTCCCACTCTACTATATTTTGGTACTCTAGAATTTCGTGCTTCCTTCAGTCCTCTGCCCAGCCTTCCCCCCTTCGTCTTCGAACCCTTCACCTCTCGTACACGAAGCCCTCTATCTCTTCTTTTCCCATCCTTTCCTTTTCTTCCCTTCTCTTCTCTTCTACCTATTTCCCTCTCCCTTGTTCTCTTCTTCCCTTCTCTTCTCCGTTGTTCGTCTCTTTTCGTCGAAGAATGGCGAGACGCCGGCCAGACCCTGCGGCCTACCGGAGCAAAAGAGATCGACCCAAAGGTTTGGTCGAAAGAAGACGGTGAACGTGTCGTCCTCTCTCTCTCTCTCTCTCTCTCTCTCTCTCTCTCTCTCTCTCTCTCTCTTCCACTCTCTCTCTCTCTCTCTCTCTCTCTCCCTCACAACCCTCTGTCTCTATCTCTTTCTCTGTCCCTCACCCTGTCTCTCTTCCACGCGAGCTCTGCCTCGCGATCCTCTATGTGTGCTCGAGGGAGAGAACGAGAGAGAGAGACGGATAAACGCATGGTATTGATCCTAAAACCCCTTGCTCCTCATCCCAACCTACCACCTTGCATCCCTTCCATCGCACCGACGAACCCCAAAGTTGCTTTCGGTCTCTCTCTTCCTCCCTCTTTCTTCTCGCTTTCGGCATTTCCCCCTTTTAGCTTCTCGAGCTAGATGACTGGTTCACCGGCTAACGCGCGAATCTCACCGAGCTTAGATGCATGCCTCGTGTGTGATGCAAGTCGACCTTGAACTTGGAATTAGTATCCGACCACACGTACATATATGTATCCGCGTCGTGCGAGCTTTTGTTTCCCGAACTGTTTGCTTTTTCTCCTCGTCGTTTCTCCAGTCGGACGAATAAATTTCCTCTCAAGAAAATAATCGAAATCCAATACACTCTGTGTATATGCGACTTCGCGAGAAGGGGTGAAAAAGGGGGATTTGATAATCGGTGTGTGTCAGATGTAGACCCGTTGGGACTGGGATGCTTGCATTTAAAGCCGTTGGCTCGAGCGTGAAAGGGTAAAAGCTCGTCGTCGTCTACCGGTAGTCCCACCACTCCCACGAATGATCGATACGCATCGAGTAGTGACGCGCGGAAGCGGAGATCGGCTACAGAGAGCGGAGGGACGAAAGAACCGGTAGACGGCGAAGAGAAGAGACAGTGGCCTCGGTGGTCGGCCCTTTACGACCCTCGAACACGCAGAGAGGAGCCGTCCATCTGCCTTGCACCGCGTCATTTGGCACGCTCCAAGGAATATTCGGAGAAACAATGATCCCTGCCGAGTCATCGGGCTTAACAGTACAGGTGCCAAACGGTCGTCGATCGCCGGTGGTTAACGACCGAAGCGATATCGGACAGGGGGGTGGGGCGTGGGGTGTGGAGGGTTTCGAGCCAATATTCGGTAGTTGATTTTCATGAACCGCGACGCGACGGAAACGTTTGATTGTGCGGCGGAACGGTGAACGGAACGGGGAGGAGGGTTGAACGTGAACGAACGATCGGTCACGTTCACCACAAAAGAAGCTCGTTTCCACTCGATGAATCTCGGTATACGAGGTCGTCCCTGGTCGGTTTGCCCCCCCCCCCTGCTCGACGGGGGTACGAGTTTATTCGAGTTTATTCGCCGCCGTGGACCGCGGCGAGGGGATGATGGTAGACTACTTTCAGCGAGGCCGATGAAAGTAAACCACTCGGCAAAGCCGCGCAAAGGAGGCGTCTTCAAAGTTTCCTGTTCGGCCCTCTCGGCGGCGGTTTAACTTAATCGAAGGCTTGCCTGTCCTCTTCTTCTTAACCTTCGAAACGAAAGTTTCTCGACGATGGATTTTCCCAGCTTTTCCGCGGTCCGAGTGCCTCTCGGCCGTTATGAAATGATATTTATATATTTATCAGCAGCTTGCATTCGTTAACAGCGTGCCGCGCGACCTTGTCTTCCGGCGTAGCAGAATTTTGTTGAAGGATCCTTGTTGGTTCCATTGCCGAAGCTATATTCTCAGATATAAATGAATGACCGCTCGGAAAGTAAGTTCGCTGCGGTTCTTGCGCGGTCTCGCAACTTTCCACTCGTGTATCGTGTCCTGTAAAAAAGCTCGGAAAGTACAGTGGCCATTCGAGTGCACGCTTCATAAATTCCGGAACTTTTGCCGAACCGCGGACCATTTAATGCGTCCAAAGTTGGAAACAAAGGGTCGCGTATAGTGGATGGGAGAGGATGTATTAAACCGCGGTCGTGAGCTGGGTCGAAGTTAAGTCGACGAGGCGTCTCGATCGAGTCTGGACCGCGAGTCAGAGCCAAAAAACGACCTCGCCGTTGTTTCCATTTAGGGATGTCATTAGAGACGCCCCCCACCCTCCACCCCCCCTGTAATCCGGGCGCGAAAGGGGATGGAAATAGAGTCAGTCGTCGCTCTATTCGGGGTTCTGGCACCAGGGGGAAGTGGAGGAATCGGGAGAAACCGGGTGGGAAGGGTCGGAAACGACCGAACTGGGGATGGGGTAGGATATTTCGCGGATTTTAATTAATGCGGTTCATCTTTGTTTCTTTCAGACGAGGCAGCCGGTGGTGGTGGAGTCGCGCGTCGTCTGCGAGGAATCGAGGCGTCGACGGTGGCGCGGGAGGAAGCACGTGCCCGTTGAAAGAGAGAAGAGAGACAGACAGATAGACAGCGGGGAATCGCGACGCAAGAGCGAGGAGAAAATGCGACGAATCTCGCCTCGTCATTAAGAGGAGAAGCAGCAGCAGCAGCAGCAGCAGCAGCACCGCACAACCCTTTGTGGGTGCAAACGAGACGCGACGGGGGAAAAAAATCGAACGCGTTTCTGGCAGGCTGCGTGCATCGTCGGCGCCCGACTGCTTTCGGTTACATGGACGTCGACGCGCGATAGTCGATGCAGCTGTGGGTAGTACCGTCGCCTAAAACCGAAACCCAGAGCCTAATCACGTCCAGAATCGACAACGAACTGTACTCTTTTTCAACGAAACTACCGGCCTAATCGATATTAATGGCATAGGGGCAGCATCAGTCTCCGGTATAGAGGCGAGAGGTTATCGTTTTTTTTTTCTCGAGGGGAAAGAAAGTCGGCGACCGTGAGGACGTCCGTTCCACCCCTCAGGCCTCTATCCACCCTATAGGGAATAGACAATAACGGAGGATAGCTACTATTCAGAAGGGGTAAGAACCGTCGGTGGGCTGCACGGTGCATCCGGAAGGGTTGCACGACCTGGAGCAGGAGCAGGAGGAAGAGGAGGTGGCAGGAGGTGAAGCAGGAGGAGGCGGAGAAGGTGGTGGTAGCGCGTTGAAGCTGGAGGAGTTGGGAAGCGACGACGGTGGTTGCGCGTCGTCGTCGCCGCGTGACGTGCGGAAAGAGCAGACGAACCGTGGAGGAGGCATGAGGAGGAGAGAGTGACGACGCTGCCGGTGCTGCAGCCTCGCACAGATCGTGAGAGGACCGGCGGCCCTGACGGTGGGGCTGCTGCGATAAGAATGGCCCCCTTCAATATGGCGGGCGTAGCAGGCCTTCTAGCCACCTGCGCCGCGGCTGCTGCTTCCGCTGCCCACCTTCTGCCGTTGCTGCTGTTGCTGATCTGCCCGCGAGGGACCCACGCGGAACAAGGTAACCCTTTCTCGAGATCGTCTTCTGTCCTCTTCTTTTCTCTACAGCTTCGTTCAAAAACGTACCGCCGACGCTGCCGTTGCACATCGTGTGGACCTAGTAGGATACTTAATTCTCTCTTGTGTTGTTCGAAATGCGAACCGAAAAGTAAGTAGAGGGGATCGCGTCGAAAGGATAGTCCGATGCATGTATATGTATATGCGTATCGGTGTACGACGGCGGTACGGTGGTTGAATCGTCCTGTATCTATAGGTTGCGCTTCGTTCTATCCGAGGATCATCAACCGAGATGATAGTCGTCCATGGACGACACCTCGGGACACGATATACCCGCGCGATTGCAACTTCCTTCTGTATACTTAGCCAGATGCATCGATTAAGTCGTACGCGTGCAACTAGACGTGTAGGTACGTGTGTATATATGTATACCCTTGCCCTTGTCCGTGTCTCTCGGACGATTCCGGATGGAAAGTCTTGTGCCCGATGGACGCGGGCGGGCGGCAGCGAATCGAGTCGTTTGCCGGCGACGTAATTACTAGCCTCGCCGAGAGAGACTAGTTGTTCCTACGCTTCCGAGATACATTCCCTCGATTTTTCCTGGGCGTCGAGAAGAAGAGAGAGACGAGTTCTCTCGATCGATAGATTTGCTCGACACGACTCGCGATCCTTTGCTCGTAAATAACTTAATTAACGTTAGACACATAGACCCGGAGAAACTGCGGGGTTTACCGTTTATCGAAGAGCTCCGGCGCAATTGCCCGCGTCGTCACGCTTCTAAATTTCGCAGCTCGAGAATCGGCGGCTGTTCGGCGAGCGAAATTGCTTCCGAATCGCGAACCGCCAAATCGAAACCGCGTTTCAGAAACGCGATTATCCTCGCCCGATAACACGCAACCGATCCCCGCGATATTGGCCCGTGTATCGTTGAGCTTAGAGCCCGCCGGGGTCTCCGTGTGTTTATCGTCTCCGCGCGAATCGATATGCATCGATATGCACGCCCGGCACGCTCGGTTCCATCGAAGATGCAGGGAATCATGCTCCTCGGAGGGAACTCTGTCGATGTTGGCCAAGACTACATAGAACCCCCCCTCCGTGAACGTACGCGACTTAATCGGTATTCTCGTAGCCTAGTGCGGCGATATTTGCCGAGAACTCGATCTGTACTCTGTCGAATATTTACTCGTCCCGAGAAAGCTCGCCGTGGAGAGAATTTCTCTTGGCGGTGGTTTAGCTGTCTGACTCGTTCCTGATCGTTTCGAGACAGAGGAAATAGAAGGAATGTAAAATATGTATATATTTCTTAGGTATATATGTATATCTATCGGTGTATCGTACGGAAAGGACGCGACGTACACTGATTTTTTAGCATCGACGATTCAGCAGCTTGTTCGTCGGTCGGGTTGCCTCTGTGATCGCTTTTTAACGATCCGACCGCGTGGACGACGGATGTGTCATGGTCTATAACCGCGGGAGAGATTTATTCGAGCCAGGGAAAGAGAGGGGTTGGGGGGGCTTTAGGGTTTGAGCCGAGTGATGCCTCCGGAGATCGTCTCTCGCCGAGCCGCTACCCGGAACGTTTTCCATATTTATGCCGAAAAAAGAGGCTGGCGCCCCGGGGTTCAGGATGAAGGGGTCCCGGGTCTCTGCACCCCTTCATCCCTCTCTTTCGACCGGTTTGAATAACGATAATTTCGTAATGTGGGCCAATCTTCCGAATTGCGGGATCGTTCGAGGTGTGCCGGTAGTTAGTTGCCGCGGCATTAAAAGGGGATCATTTGGACGCGCGCGCGTTTGGAAAGGAAAGGAGTGTGGAGGAGAAGGTGGGTAGCAGCTAGTAGTAGTATGGGTATATACGGACGCCTTCCCGAAATTGACCGGCAAACTCAGCCAGGGCCTGTTTACTCTACGTGAGCCGATTTCTAGATGACGCGGGAGTCTACTCGGTGCCTTTTCGGATACGCGATGCGCATCCCGGGACGCACGATAGTAGTATACACCGGGAACGGCTAAAACGAGCGGCTGACTCTCGTCCGGCCCCGTAGATCCTCATCACGAACACCCGTTACCGTTTTTGAAAGAAAGGACTCTCCTCTCCTGGCAGGTTTTGTTTCTCGAAACAGGTTCGCGCTTACGATCACTCCTGATATTTTCGGGATTTTTCGTCAGAGCGTTGTCCCATCTCGCCTCCCCCGCTCGGATGCCCTGGCCGGTGAGTAATCTCGCGGCAAGTTCCTGTACCGGTTGTACACTCCCCCGGGAGTTTCCTCTCTGTACGTAACGCGTTTAATGGAACTTCCCAAGGATACGCGTTCCTAGTGGACCGTGTCTGCGCAATGGAGACGGCTAACTTCGTTTCCTTCGACCTGCACGGAAACCCGAGCTTCTCGTTACCCTTGCCTATTGGATATCTCGGCTCATGCCTCACTCTCCTCGACTTCTCCCGTTATATCTCTGAATTTCATTCTTCGACCGGATCCCTGAGAGGTCGACTACTCGTATTACCGTATCCGCTGGTGGACTCGTAAACACCGATCCTCTTCGACGATAAACTCTCCGCGGCTAAGCGAATTTGTCGAGCCAACAGTTTTCTAACCGATCCCCCCTTCGGATCGCGTTCTGCCTCTTACGACGTAGACTTTGAAAATTTAAAACCGACCCAGGGAATACGTACCGGAGAAGAAGAATTCCGCTTCGTGGCCGGAGAGTCGATTCGATGCGCAAAATCAATTTCTGTCGACGGTCTGGATGCGAGCGAACTAGTAGGTGCGGGTGGTGTACGTATGTATTTGGTTCCTTTTCCATCGTAACCAGGGCTGATTCTTCGGAGGGTTCGATCGAACGCAATAACACGCTGCCCGAAACTCGATTACTTTCTGGGGCGGCGAGCAAGCTACTATTTGAACCGCCATGGTTCGTTCGGTACGTGGACTCGCTTAGAGCTCGATTACCCTGCGCTTCCATCCTCGAATCTCTCCTTTCCAAGAATTCCCTTTAACCGTGGACCGTAACGAGACTCCCGAGGAACCCCTAATACAATTTCGAGCGACCAGTGGCTACGTCGGTATGTCGGGAGACGTCGATCAAGCAGACTCAGGGCCAGAAGTCGGGAACCGTGTTTAGGAGTTTTAGCATACCTACGCGCTCGTCCGTCGATTCTTCTATCAATTGTAATTTCTCTCTCTCTTCGTGTCTCGCGACATTGTACCAAGTGACAGATCCGGCGACCTGGTGATACCAGGAAGATCTCGGAATAGAGGAAATCGACGGAAACCGCGTCGTCGCGGTCGGGGGTCCAGCGAACGGTGAGACCGCGAGATATCGGTAAGAGCGGGAGTTGGAGCAAGAGCAACGGCAGGCAGGCAGGCAAGAAGGCATAGTCTCGGGAGCAGGTCGTGCGCAGGGAGACGCAGAGGCAGTTCTCTCTCGAGCAAACTCGATTACCTCCACGAAAAGGCAGAAAGACTCGTTCGGAGCTCTCCGGTCGCCGCGGCTTCGCTCCTTCCATCTTACCACGGATCCCGTCCTTCTCTGGCATTCCCCTCGGCCCCGGTTGGGCGCTTCTCTCTCTTCTTTCGTCCCTGCCGGCTGTATCCTCGTTTCTCTCGCTTATTCTTAGTCTACGGGGCCACGGTGAGTAAGAGACGCGGCAACGCCGCAGGAAAAAAAAAGGGTCCAGGGCCCCGATCGTACGAAGCCTGGCAGCATCCTATCGAGGCTGACAAGGACGGACTGAAACTTGCCCCCTGCCGGTTGAGCGACGAAGAGCTAGCCGGTCGGTCGGCTGGCTGGTCGACCAGCCAGCCAGCAAGAACGCCGGAAAGAGAAAGCAAGACGGAGAGAGCAGCAACAGCAGCCACACGGGCCCTGTCTGGTGCGTGCTGCTTCTGCTGCTGCTGTTGCTGCTGCTGCTGCTGCCGCACGGCTCGCCACTGCGACGTGTTTGCGTGCGCTCCGCTGCTGTCTCTTCTCACGGGAGAACGTCGTCGTACGTGTGCCCGTTCGTGAGTTCGTGTCCTTTTGTACGCGCCTACGGGCGCCCGATGAGACCCAAGCGTGTGCACCAATGGTGAACACGACCGTTCGCTCGCTCGCTTTCCGTTTTCCCGTTCGGTGGATTCCACAAACGCCCAGGTGTGTGCGTGTCCAAAGCTAGCGCGTTTCAGCATGGAAAAGATCGCACGGACGAATGTAGGGTACTCTCTCATTGATCGAGAGAAGAGTACGTGGCTTGCGTTGGAACAAACGAGAAGAACAGAGAGTATCCCCCGAGCAATCCGCGTGTTTCGCCCGATAGAGACTATTCACAAACGTCCGCAGGAATTTTCGAAGCGGTACCAACCTTTCGGTGCCCGAGGTACAGTTACCTTAATCCCAGAACGGATTGATTGTATTTTATAGAGTGATCGACTTTTTCGCCGTTCTGTGACCCAGGCTTTTTCGACGCGTTTCGCAGTTTCAAACTTAGACGAGTCCCCTTCTCCCCCTTACCGCGATATTTCCCATTTCGCGTGTCATCCGTCGGGGTCGATTTAAATTTTTTCGATATGCCTCAGCCGCCGTGATGCAATATTCGTTTCTCGCCTCCTCGGCAAACCGGGTCGTTCCACAAAGGTGCGGTATAACTGGCTCGATTAAAAATCAATATTTCCCCAGCGTGTGGAAACGATCGCCCGATGGCTGGGGCCGACCAGCCGGAACGGACATAACCGCGTGCTTGCTTCGCTTTTAATGCCAATCTTATTCGGTTTCGGGGCAATAGCCGTCAGCTTCCGCCGCAGACGCGCCCCCGCTAGTCGTGCAGTCGACAAAATGGGGGAATAGGTATATTAGTCGTCATCGATGGTCCCTTTGCGCGCGGTTGGATCAGAGTCGTTGTCCCCGCGACAACTCGATTGCATCGGGGACAAATGGGATCCTTTGGGCTCGCTGGGAAACGTCGAAAAGAGAAGCCCAAACGGGGAACACATTTCGGGTTGTCATCGTCGATCCAACGCAACAACGGGATATCCCAATACATATACACCGTATTACTCGACGCTTTATTGTCAGACCAATTGGTTACATAGAAATCTCCGTTCGAATCGCGTGCTACCGGCGATGCCGGTGGCTGCTTCGCACAGTTCCAGTTCGGTTCGAGTTCGAATTTCAAGTTTTCCGTTTCTTCTTCGATGTCCAAGGTCGCGAAACGAAGATGCGTTCGATCGCCGTGATTCTCTCAGGTGAATACTTGTTGTCGTAGGAGGGCTATAGCGAGTCAATAGGCAGACAGTCGGTTAGGCGCGGGGCATGTAACGCGGAGAAAAAGACGCGAGCGCGCGCGTGTACACGATACTGGGCGTGTGCGTAACCCGGCGCAAAACGAGCATCGCGCGAGACGAAACGCGATATGCACGCACCGGGAACACGAGTGAGCATAAATTTTAATCGCCGAGAAAAATCTCGAGCAAGAGAAACGGAGAGAGAGAGAGAGAAAGAGGGTGAGTGAGAGGTGAGGCGGCGTGGCTCCGCGGCACGGACTCGGGCTGGATAAGGAAAGGAGGAGACGGGTATAGAGATATATAGAGAGGTTAGGTATGCCGACGAGTAAAACGCCTCTCGAATAGCGGGGCTCCAAGTACACGAGCCAACGACGAGGATCGAGGAGGAGAGAAGCCCGTATTACGTGTTTCTCGCTTTCTCGAGGGGCTCTACCACCTAACCGCCAGAATTCGCGCGATCTTGCTCGCGGCTAACTTTCCTTGGCCTCTACGCCCCGAATCTGCGATGGTGGATGATCCGCCGTCGATTTTCCCCAACTGAGACGAGATCGATCGTGGATTCACGGTTTCGTACGGTATACATGAAACAACGGGGCCTTGCAACGGCGAACGGTAGAGTTTTTAATATCATTTACCGCGTACACCCACCCTACTCGCGCCACCGCCGTATTCTCCAGGTAGTCGAATTCGCGAGGAATTTAATTTACATAGAAGCCCCAAGGAGGAGAATATTTCACGGGTAACGGACACCTCGATTCGGTGGGAAATAATACGGACGGGGCGAGAAACGTTCCCTGAACGCTGCTCGCGACATACATGTATATGTATATCCCGAGCAGATATCGGTACAACATTTCACGGTGGGGTATTCTTTGCCGGTTCGCACCCCGTTTTCCGTTCCCGTTTCCCGTCCCCTCCGTACCCTTTTTATCCAGTTTTGTCTCTCTCGGCCGCTTTTCTTCGATCCCTTCCGCGCCCGCCCGTAAAGTCTCTCGAGGCGTCGCGACGAGGGCGTGAGCGTCGGCTGGTTACATTTCCTAGCAGACCATTATTTCTCTCTTACACCCACGTCGTGAGCCCCGGTCTCATGGACGTGAACTCACACACGCACACACGCGCGCGCGTGGAGAGGAGACCGGCAGACACGCGGGCGCGCGCGAGCGTTGCCAGACTGCATTTTCTCCCTTTTTACCCTTGCTACTACATTACCTTTCCCGAGCAAGGGAGTTAGGAGGGTGTCTCGCTGCATATTAATGAAAAAATTTGTGACTTCCCTCCGTCATCCGGCAACCGCATCCGCGCGCGAGCGCGACAACCAGAAGGAGAAAGGATCTCTTTCTCTAGCTGCGGCCGTGTCTCTCTATCGGCCTCTGCCTCTCCCACGACTCTTTCGTTCGCAATAAATGAACACACACCGCGACCGTGCGTCTCGTCGTCTCGGTTGCTGCTGTTGCTCGTCTACTCTGAAAGAAAATTCTCAACGAGCAGAAGAACCCGTACAGTATTTGCCTCCCGTGCTCTCCTACGTCTTTCTGTCCTCTTTCTTCGTTTTTCCGTAAGCCGACCCCGATTCTTCGATAACTCTCTTATCGACGAGCGATCGTCGCATCGATCCCCTTTCCGCCGACGAGTCACCGTTCCCCGAATCCAGGGAATTATCGTTTTCGCGATGCTCGCGCTGATAAGATCGGACTACTCTCCCTCTCTTTCGCTCGAGAACGTGTCGCGTCGTTCAACGGTAACGTTCATCGTGCCCCGAAAGGTGCCCCAGGACGGTTCAAGCGGATTCCGAACACGTTGGTGCGACCGTGTTGTCCTTGGGATAACGAGATCCCCTTGTAATTTCGGCATATACGAGGTTACCCGAAAACCGTGCGATGAACGGTTTCGAAGACCGCGAAAAATTCGGATACCGCAGGGACGCTGCGAGAGCGGAGAAACGTAGGGGAAGAGGGAGAGGACACAGATAAGAAAGTAGTGGAAGAAACCGAGAGAGAGAGAGAGAGAGAGAGAGAGAGAGAGAGAGAGAGAGAGAGAGAGAGAGCCAGTGTGTTTCCCGGTATACGTCACAGCCAATAGAATTTTACGAGGCGAGATAACCCAAGGCTGTTTTTCGTCCCATTGTACCCGGAGGCCCCCATTAATAATACAGGTAGTTCGAGGCCGGTGATAATATGGCAGACTGCTGTAGACGAGGAATATAGGCAGGAGACGAGAGAGAGAGAGAGAGAGAGAGAGAGAGAGAGAAAAAGAGAGAGAAGTGGTAAAAGGGACCCCTAAATTTTCCCTTTTCCGAGATAAAGCGTTCCTTTCTTTCGCTTCTTGCCTCTCCTCCTACTCCATCGCCTGTCGTTCCTCTCTTCGTCTCTCTCTTTCGGTCTCTCATCCCGTTTCGTAGCCAGGATAGAGGTCTATTAGCTCTGCTGGTGGCTTTTACGACCAGCCAACTACCGTTACTTTTCCTTTTCGTTCGCGTTCGCATTCGCATCACTCGCGGAGAGCTCGCTGGAATCCTTCGCGAGAGAAGCTTCCTTATTTTTCGAGGTGCCGGCCGACTATAAACAGAACCGTGTGTGTGTGCGCGCGCGCGCGCAGCCTCCGATTAAAAACTTGATGAACGACTGAATCGCGCGCGTGATTGCGGTAACCGCTCCTACCCGGAGTCTAATGATTCCTCGGAACCGTGTACGCCGACAATGCCTCCCCGATACAAAGAACAAACAAACCGTGTGCCGTTACCGTACCGAGCGGGGAAAAATTCGCGAGTTTCCCAGGAAATAAGACATTAGAGTTAGCAGCACGGAAAACCTAATAAGCCTGTACAAGGTACGGAATAAATGGAATGTCCAGATCTGGTACACCCGAAGGTCTGCCGAGCGCCTCCGGAACGAGTTTTGATATCGTGCTCGTGTCGAGCGCAGGTGCACGCGCAGCTCGATGTATTTCTAAGGCGGTATAATGGATCCGCGTTTAGGATGCAGGCGGTTCTACGTTTACGGGTACACAGGACAGAGTTGGGCAGAATTTTATTCGCATAATACGTTGGGAAACGGCCATATCTAAGATCGTCTTCCTGACCTTTAGAAACAGTTAATAATGCTAAATAATCGTCGGACAAGTGTACTCGTTCATGAAAAAATATTATTCCAATAGAAGCATTGAAACTGACACGTTAATCGGTTAGAAATGGCAAGGTCATTTTTTTTTATCTTTTATTCGTTATTCGAGATTGTTTATCCAGATAACGAATTTGCCCATCTCGGATACACGGTGGACAAGTCGCCTGGGAAACGCCTACAATGCAACGTGCGTCACATCGCGAATTTCCACGACATTTCCTATTCAGCTTCTGTCGCGAATTTTTTAACCTTTTCCTGGCTTGCTATTCGACACGAAGTTTTTAAACGGTCCTGTGTACGTGTATGCATATATAAAGCTCGATCGGAAAAAGCAACGTGCTGAAGTGCACACCGGTCGGCGGTAATAGAAGCGAGAATTCATGCATACGTATAATACGCGGTGAACGATAGCATCGTGCGGATTATATTTTTCAATTATGATAATACCCGGGCGAACAGGGCCAACGAGCGATCTCCGCTCCTCCTCCTCCGTCTCCTCCTACTCTTCTTCCTCTACCGCCTCGCAACCCTCTGCGCAGTGATTCGCGAATAGCAAATTGCAAATGTTCGTAATCCTCGTGAGATCGTAACAGCAGTAACGGGGCGCCCTCGACCCTCCGATTCATCTTGTCCGCTCGCGTTCTGTCCGTGTTAATTATTTTTAATTCAACCGTGTCGTCTAGGCCACCGTCGAAAGGAAAGAAAAAAGAAAAGCGATTGAATTAAGGCGGGAGTCGCGCAATTTGGACGAGATATCTAGGGCGCGACGACGTGGTCCCTCCGCGGGATTACGATCGTGACTTTTCTTCCAGGCGCGCGCTCGCGCGCGCGCGTTGGGGTCACACAAATGGAACCCTGAATGGTAACTCGAACGTGAAACGAAAGCGAGATAAGTTATGCGCGCGCGGATGACTCAGGTTTCTCGTTATTTCGGATCGTGTCGTAAAATCTCGAGCTTAACAACACGCGCGGGAATATACCCCGCCCCGTCGTCCGTCGAAATTAAGAGATTCCTACGAACACGGTGCTAGAAGGGGGACCAGGGAGGTAGAGACAAAGCGAGAAAGGAGAAAGCAGACCGAACCCGCAAATATTTCCTTGGAAGGTTTTGCTAATGAACTCTCCGGCTTTCGTCGCCCTCGTCGCGATGATTAACGACGACTCCTCGAAGAAATCGAGAAGCCCTTCTCGCCCCGTCGTCGTCGTCGACGACGAATCGACGTCCTTGAAAGATCGTTCGCCGGAAACTTGGTTCCCAGGTGCTTTAGCGATGATTTCAGGAAATTATTTATCCGACCGTTATATCCCCCCCCCCTCCCCTCTCCGGATACGGTCAGTGAGTCAGAAATTCGGCGAACCTCGGGTACACGGTTAATACCACTCGCGATAAAATAAAGTCGTGGACGATGAGCTGTCCGACCGGCCCCGGTGACGATCACCTCGAGCGGACAAAACGCGCGTTGTCCTCGAGGGATATATGTATACTCGGTGCATACCGAGGTCGTTGATTGCTCCGATTCCTTCGATGTCCTCCGCGGGGGCTGGTACAGAACGGTTTTGAATCTTGTCGGGACCGCGCGGAAGCACGAGAGACAAAAAGGAGAAGAGAAGGATAGTATCCGGAGGGTAGGGGAAAAATAAACGTAATCACTCTGGGCGGTCGTAAAAAGGGGAATAAAGAGTGACCCGCTAATAAAATAATTATAATATTGGAAGGCCAGTAATAGATTCCTGGAACGCATTAACCGGTCGAGATAAATCGCGGTCGCGCGGGGTGCATGGCGTGTATAGTATATCGAACCGAAGAGAGAGAGAGAGAGAGAGAGAAAGCTGGTGTAGAACACACACACACACACACACACACATGTACAAGCTCACGGATTTCTGTGCGCGCGAGTGATATGGTCGTGTTGCGCGTAAGACAGTATTGGTTCTCTTCCCTCGACGTTGCACGTAGCCAGGTAGGCAAGCAACGTGGTTTCTCCAGCAGGACCAAAGATCGAGCACGTTGCAGCCGCGTGTGGCGATCGAGTCGCGCTGCCTGGTAGCGGTGGGAACGTGTCGATGTCTAATATTCTTGGTATGTGAAATTACCGAGCGGCATAAATTGCCGATCGGACAGGTGGCCGACAAATGGACTCGAGAAAACGGGTACACACGCGCGAGCCGCACATACACGGACGCGCGTACACCGGTTGGCAGGAAAACGTCTTTAAGCGGAATCGCAGCCGCGATCCGTGCAAGCCTCGTTCGTTGGTCGAACGATCGCGACCACTCGGAATAGCTTTTTCTCTATCCGCCATCCCGCCTCATTTTATTAATTAACTCGTGCAGCCCGTGTCCCGTATAATCCGTGGAACGATATCGGCGAACCGGTAACGATCCTCGAATACCTAACAGTATCGCCGTTCTGTGCGCTGGTAGAATTACTGATCCGCATAAATTTCCAATAAAGGTTTCGTGCCGCCGGACCGACACGCCGGTCTATCAATTTTCCAGCGATTTCCAGCGAGATCGCTTCGACGAATCGATGTATACCCCGCCGGCTGGATGGGAGGGGGAAAAAAAGCGGTTAAAAAGCGACCGGGGGTATAACGAGGAATTTATAGTCGGTTGACGAGTTGGGAAGACACGGATCGAATACGGCGTGGGGGTGGGGAAAAAATGGGTGAACAGAGAGAGGAGGGAGGGAAGGACGCGACGGAGGCCGGATGATCCGGGCGCTTTTGTCTCGTGAACCGGCGAGTTGATAACGGCCGATCGGTTGTGTTCGGTCCGATTAATTTGATTATTGTGGTCGAACCACGCGCTAATTTCCATGCTAATGCACGGGGATCGATGATGAGGGACCGTGAAAAAACGTTCGAGGAAAGACAAAAGGAACGTAAACAAAACGATCGGTTATTTTCGGGGCGACGAGACGTCGCCTGTCTCGGCGGTCCAGGTAGACGTTGGCAAATTGCTCGAAAAGAGGGGATCGGAAGCCTCTTTTTTTTCGTGCAACGACGACGGGTGTGTCGAGTTTTAGGTGGACGCGCGCTAGTTCCACCGGTTCCCCTTTGAAACGGGCCTGTTTAAGGTAATGAATTTGATTGCCGTTGTTTCGTCGCGGCCGATTCTTTTCCGAGAGTCTCGCGCGCCAGGTGATTTAGATGCTAATGCGGGGAACAGTGACGCGGGCCTCGCGAACGCCCAGAAAAGCGTCGAGGACGACGACGACGACGACGACTACGATGATGTTTTCTAGAGGCGGAGGGTGGCGTGGGATAAATTAAAAGTCAAGCCGAGCATCGTCCCTGGATAGTCGTGTTAAACGCCGCCCAGGCGAATTTACGAGGAGGCGCGCGCGCGCGACTCACGAAACAGTTTTTATTTATTCGACCCAGGGCTGCGGAACGTATAGATCATGGTCCCGTGCACGGAAACAAATAAACGTTTCGATGATTTGGCTTGGATCCAGCCCGATCGCGTCGTTGTTTTGCAGCTACAGCGGCGGAATTTCACCGGGTCACGCGTACACTCGAAAAATCGCGGGCGATCAAACGTAAACGTGTGTAACACAGAGAAGAGAGGATCGTCCAGTAGCCGTGTGCCCGCGAAGTCTATTTCGTAGTCGCTGACTAAACGCTATTCAAGCAGGATACTGTAACATAGTTGGCTTGAAACCGAACACCCCTGCACTCTGTCTCTCCCCCTCTGCATCCTCCGCCGTTCTGCTCGCTTCTACGCTCTCTTTATTCTTTGGCCGGGTGCTTTCGTACTCGCGTTTCGTACTGCTCATCGCGTTGTCTGTCGCTCGTGCGTCTCTGTCGCGTGGAGGAATGGAGATTGAAAGGGAAAAGAGTAGCGGGGACGGGGAGCAGTGGAATAAAGGTGAGGGTGAAGGCAGTTCGACCGAGACGGACGAGGGAAACAAAAGGGAGAGGGAGCTGCACTTGAAAAGCACAATTGAAATTCAAGATCCATATGCAAAGAGCCTCGCGAGAACACCGGCGAGAGATGGAAAGAGGAGAGTAGAGGAGAGGAGAGAGAGACTCGGTGGTTGTTGGGTGGGGGAGAAAGGGGCGAGGGCGACGAAGAAGAGGAAAGGGCCGAGGGAGAAGGAGAGAATGAGGCAAACCAGGTAATCTAACATCTCGTGGACACGCAGTATCCAGACTCTTTTTTTTCCTCCTCTCATTCGCCTGTATCTCTCCTCCGTTCACCCGCGCCGGGCCGCCCCTGCCCACCCTTCCATCGTGCCTCACCGTTGGGACCCATATTGTTTAAATAATTGATTTAACATGTGTACATACATTATGCACAAACATAATAACGCTATGTAAATGGTAATTCCAGCGATGGCTGGTGTGCTGGCCCCATCGTGTGGCGTGGGCCGAGCCCGGCGTTCAGAACCTTCTTCCACCCCCTTCTCCCTCTCTGTTCCGGCTGTTCCCTCAGGCTCCCCGTGCCGCCCAGTTGGACCCAAAGATCGTGCCACGGTGCCCACGGGATCCCGCAGAGAACGGAGACTGGGGTTAAGTTTCCGAGCACCTCATATTTTTTCCTCGTCCATCGGAGCCGCCGTCGCCGTCGCTCCTCCCCTCGCCGCCCATCGTTCTCGCGTTTTCTTCGCTTTCGATCGGACCACGGGGTGATTCGAGCGATTCCTCCCACGGTTCTCTTCCCTTCCTCACACCCCGGCGAAATTCCCAGGAAGTGTGCTTTTTTCCAGCGGGCACTCGAACGACGGGCGATCGAACACAATTATCTCCGATCGATATCCAAGGGATGCTTTCGCGGGTACGAACGGAGAGCAGGACTGGCATTCGAGATGCGAGCCGATAGCCAGGGTATCCCGGGGATCTTTGATCGCGAGCGTAATTAAAATGATCTCGACAGCCGTCATTAGGAGCGAAGAGTCGACGACAACTGGTCGACCAGCAGCGTGGGCCATTGGCACCCGGGCATGTTCGCTGCGCTTACCCTTCCCGCTGCTCCGGTTCGTAGACGAGAGCCGACAACGACGATGATGACAACAATTAAGACCCCAAACCCGGATCTCTATCGGGTCCCCACCGGTTCGCCGCCTCGATATATTCGTCGATGCACGAATTCGGCGGAGTGCACGAAACGATCGGTCGGTCGCGGTCGAAGCGCGGTCCGATAGGTCAACGACACCCTGGCGAACGAGTGGTTCGAGGTGCGATAGGATACGTCGGCGAAGAGGAGAGCGAGAGAACAAGAGAGCCTCTACCCCGGCCAGAAGGAAGAAGAGAAGCGGAAAGAGAAGACCAAACGGCGCGAGGGTACGGGGCGGGGGGTCGCGCGCGCGGGAAGAAAGGAGCGAAAGGGTGGCAAAGAAAGAAAGAAAAGACGAGGTGGGGGCAGACGACGGAAAGAAAGAGAAAGAAACGGCAAGAGCGGGAAGGGGGAGAGATCCTGACAAATTGGAAGGCCGTTAAGCCAAAGGCACGGAGGCGTCGCGCACTCCGTGGCAAAGGGGAAAAGAGCCTTCGACGTTTCGCGAGAGGAGAGCTCGAGGAGAGAGTTGAAGTCGGGGAAAAAGACGAGCGAGCGGCGCCGCGACACACTCGTGTCAGGACGATCCTCGTCTCGGCATTTTTAGAGCCGAAATAAAGTCGAGAAACGTACACCGTTGGATATTCTCTCACTGGCCGCGCACTTCGCGATCGTAGGTGGTCTCCTCTCACCGACCGTCGTTGTTCGTTGTTCTCTTCCCTTTCTTTCCTCCGTACACGTATTCCGTTTCTTCACGCGTTTCGTCTTGCTCCTCGTCGATCTACCGATCAACTCTCGTGCCATCTTCGAGACCAGCACGATCAAACAGTCTTCTGTCTGGAATACAATATAGAAAATGTGGTCCTACGTTGGACCTCGTGCGCACGATCGTTCAATCGAATCAGGGAAATCAGAGGGTGTGTTTTCGTTCGAACATCCGCGTTACCGCTTTAAGAGATTGAATCGTCCCAGGATTTACGCGACGAGGCCAGCAGACGAGTCAGTCAGGGGCCCCCCGATAGAGTTCGAACGGCCTGGAAGCACGCAAACCCGCGAGTATTTCGACGAGTTCGTCTTTACGGACTGGGGAGGGAGAGAGAGATAAGATCCGAATCGGGGACGACGACGGGTTTGCTCGACTTATATGCGAAACGTAAATTTCGCGGCGAGATAAGATCAGCTATAACCTATTTCCGGCGAGTTCGATCCAAGTCCTCCCGGCCTATCGAATGGATTCCCCCCTCAACGGCGAAATCTCGGCCGAAGGATTATTGGGCGCCGATCCACCAGAATTGAACCGCACGAGAGGGAGAATCATTCGACTGATCGTTACGGTTCCCTTGAACATCGAAACACCGAAACACCGTAAATCGTGTGACATTTACAAAAATCACGTCCAGGTAAATCGGCTTTCCGGTTGTGACTCGTTCACGGTGAATGCCATGCAGGAGGACAGAAACGATATTATATCGAGAAGGATCGACTCGATTCTCGAGGCAGAGACTCGCAGGTGTGTGTGCGTGCGCGTTCGCCGTGCAGAAGGCGAAATCGTAATCTTAATCGCCTTCGAGTAGCCGGCTCGTCTCTCGGTTCGGGCAACAGGGCAACAGGTTCCCCCCCACCGCCATTTCGGTCGCGCACAATTCAATCGTGTCGCTCGGGATACAGGTATATATGTATAATATGTATGTATACGCGCGAGAGCTGACCTCTCTTACAAGCGCACGGTAAGAACAGGCTCGTTACGTCACTCATCCATCTCCTTCGGCGACCTCGGCCATTGATTTATCGTCGAACCGAGCATTCTCGTTTCTTTCGGCCCGTTCGACGGTGGTACGCGCGCGCGCGCGCGCGATCGTCTCCGATTAGAGGAGACGTATTGTGCTCGGGGACCGGTATCAAGACGACGATGGAGACTACTGAATCGACGGGCCCCGAGAGAAAGCCAAGTCCTGGGCTCTTGCGCAAGAATAATTGGAAATCGAACTCGGTTTTTTTGTATAGGATAAGCCACCGCCGGAGGACCCGTACCAGCGAGCATCGATCTTGCTCCGCATCCAACGAGATCCACCCGACTCGCTTCTTCTCACGGCGGAACAATTCGGAGATATTGCTCCTGGGCGGGATGATTTTCTACCGGGTGGAGGCCCCAAGACTTTCCGATTTTTGTCTCTCCTCAACCCTCCGCGTGCATATCGATATGCCCTGTTACGCGAGAGCTCCGCTCATTTGAATAATATGAAAAATCGAGGATCGAGGGCGAGGGCTTGTTCGATCGCTCGCTCTTTTCTTCCTGATCCCGGGGCAGGAGAGCCAGGAAGGAAGATAGGTAGACAGATAAATGGAGAAGGGGAACAACTTGCGGGAGATGGACGGATATATGGCGCGCGCGAGAGAGAGAGAGAGAGAGAGAGAGAGAGAGAGCAAGAGGGAGGAACGCACATAGAACTTGGAAGAGAAGAAAGACGGGGATAGAAAGGGATCGGTGGAGTGAGTTAGGGCCGGCAGGCAACGCTATGCATACCGTCACACCCAGCGACACGCTCCAAATTTGAAATTTAAATTTGGTACGTCTCACGGGACCGCGTCGTACACCGGTTACTCACACGTGCTCGTCCGCCCGCTCCTACGTACTCGCCGCGCGAGAGTGCGTGGAACGGAGGAAAGGGATCGTAGGAGCACGAGGGTAAGGAACATCGGGAGAAGAAACATCGGTCGACAGACGGTATCGTCGTCGTCGTTTCTACGACGATACGAGAAGCCGTCGTTCGCTCGGTTTCCGCGTCGCAGCAAACACCCTCGAGAATAGTAATTCGACGCTGACCCGACGACTCCGCGTCCCTTTGCTCGCCGATACCGGTAATCTTCTTCCGTCCTCGGGCCTCAGTGTCAGTCGATGAACCGCCGCGATCTGGCCAGTCGCTCGTTGACACGCCTCGTCGATTTCCTCGCATCTGTACAACGTCCCGGAAAAGTCCTCGCCCTTGATGCCCCGGAAGTTGCGTAATCGCGATTTAGGCCTTATGCACCATATTTCATTCAAGGGAACATAAACCATCCATCGATATGAATCATCTATCGAAGTACCTCCGGAAACAGAAAGGAAACAGTTGGATAACTAATTTTAATTTCTATAAACATAGCAGTATAGATCTGTAGACACATCGTTGGAGAATTAGAAAATCTTGTAAATACTATGACACCGATTGTGAGAACTTTTGGTGTCGCGTTATTTCGCATCCCGCGTGGCTGCCTAGTTGCAAGTGGAAATAAGGCTTTACGATGTCAATTTGTCGCGAAACCAACGATCGACTCTCTGTTTCTCTTCCTTCGATTTCCGACGCGGAGCGTTCGATCGCTCTGCGCCTCGAGAAATTCCTCGAAGCCGAGCCTGCTGCGCGAGGTAACACCCGTCACGTGACACGTGTCGGATCAAATGCCATATCGCATACCTATACCTATGCGTCGCATGCACGATGCTCCGCGGTCACATCTCCGGGACCAACGACGTCTAACACTGCACTTTCTCTTTCCTGGTTGGAACGCGGGACGTCGCGCGAATCATCGTTCTCCCCGATGATGGATCATCGATGCCTGGTAATTATCGGCACCGTTCCCGTCGTGGAAGCAGACCGAATAGCAACCGATCGTTTCCTTCCCGGAAGGATTCCGTTCTCAAGTAAATCCCCTCGACGCTTCGGAATATAACGTGGGGAAGGGGTCAATCTGGAAGCTTTACCATTCCGGAAGTTTATCGAAGCCGAGGTGCCGAGAGAAACTTGGGGGATCTTACTTGGCGAATTCGGCGCGCGTCTCAGCGTCCGCGTTCTTGGATATATATCCGAAGTGCTTCTCGAGGGTGCTCGAATTAGGCAGGCGCGCTGCAAAGCCCATTACACACAATGAGACGACTTAGAGGAGGAACCGGCTCGAGTGGGTTCGGGTCGAGGGTCTATTCGCGAGAATTCACGGATACCTATGCGTCCGTTACGAAACACCCCTCCTTCTGCCCGAAATTCCACCGAACGATACTCTCCACCTCGTGGTATCGTGGCTTGTGCTTATCCACGGATTAGAAAAGCCTACCATGGGCGGTAGGGAGTTGCTGTCTTTGCGTCCGTGGGTCGACGAGAGAGACGAAGCGATCAAAGCAATCAACGGAGAGTAATTTTGTTTCGAAGCGTGTTGCAAACACTCCGGCCGCGTGATGATTACCGGGCGTATTCGGGAAGCTTCACGAGGGAGAGGTGGGACCGTGAAATCCTCTTTTGAAATGGGCGGGAAAGTTGCCGCGCGGAAAATTCGACAGGGCCCGAAAGAAACGGCGGCAAATAGAGAGGCAGGTGGTGGCGGTGGGACAATTATTTTCGCCGGCACCACCACCACCCCAACCCCCGTGTTTCGACGGTGTCTCGATGAGGTCGGATAATCGCGGTACGCGTGAGAGCCCCTGGGATTCTGCGTGGCTCGTCGAAGCGGTCGGTGGTAGTAGACAGGGGTAGTAGTGACGATGGCAAAGAGTCGCGGGGGGACGGGTGACACGAGCGGCGAAGGGCGCGAAGGGCGGACGGGTGGGGGGTCGGAGGACGGATTTTGCAGCGCGCAGTTTTCACCTTTGAGATTCCATCCGGCGGCGGCGGTGGTGGTGGCGGTGGCAGGGGTGGGCTGTGCACCCGCCGCGCCACGTCGGCCGAGGCACTTTGGTCTAGAAATTCAAGGACCCGGAGTCTGGGGAGGGATCGACGACGGCGACGACGACGACAGCGGCTACGACGACGACTACGACGCCACTCGCGCGTCGGGGGCGGCGCGGCTGATAGCTGCGTGGCACTGCTGAACACCGTGCAACGAGGATGCAGCCCTAGTGTAATCGAGAAAAACAGAAAGGGACGAGGGAGGGACACGGTGAGCGAGGTCGTCGCGCGAAACGAAGGAAGACCGATGCGTAGAAAAGCAGAGAGGTCATTGAAGTCGCGAATGAAGAAGAGAGAGAGAGAGAGACAGGGCAAGAGTGAAAGAGGGAAAACCGGTGAAGAGGGTTGGACCGATAGCGCGCGGCACGGTGGTTCTGCTGGTGGTGGTGAACACACCGTGGAAGAAGGACGGACGATAAAGAGGAACAAGGGAGAGAAGAAGGAGAGGGTGCGCACGGATCGAGCGTTAGGGAAGGAGAGGAAACGATAGGTGGAGAGAGATTCCGAAACGGGGTGAAAGCCCGTGGATCGGAGAGAGACGTCGCGCTAGTGCCAGAGGG